>NC_135991.1:285905-293905 GCF_053455715.1 Rhinoraja longicauda
TCTTTACCAGTATTGCGAAAATCGGATATGACTTCTCCCCCACCGGTTATTTCTATATCACGAGTACCACGTCGGGTTTTTACAGCTTCTCAGTACCTGCACCAACACGTGTATATACGTGGCGACCCAGAGTAAATTCAGACAGGAGCTGATGAACGCGGTGGAAATTCCCACTCAGGGTAATTCGTGCACTTGTTCACTTCATAAAGACATGCTACACACACAAACAAAAACAAGCTCTTTAACCCTTCGATCCGCGCCGGACAAATCTATCACCCATTTTTTCACCAATTCCACTTTGATAACCGCATCCTTCCACACTGAGGGCAGGTTATGGAATACGTGCGGAATTCAGAGTCACAAGCACGGAATCTGGTCCTGGGCTCAGCTCCTCCATGCTCCATCGACGTGAGTCCCATTTGCCTGCGATTGCCCATCATTCATCGTAACCATTCCGATTCAAGCATCCTGCCGTGGGTGTATTTTAATGAGTTGAACCCTCCCCTGCAGATGCTGTTTTAAATCGAAGGTAGACACAAAATGCTGCAGTAACTCCGCGGGTCAGGCAGCATCTCTGGAGAGAAGGAATGGGTGACATCTCCGAAATTGATGCAAATGCTCATTTGCCCTATCTCTTGAACTTGAGTTTGATATGATTGCATTTGTGTATTATTTGTTATCTGTTTTGTTTCAATAACATAATTTTTAAAAACCCTTTCGGGTTCAGCGCGGTACACGTAATAAATAAAAAAAACATAATTCTGCATTCTGAACTGTGGTTTATATATTTTACGCTGACCGGTGCATTTGTACATAGAATATGGAAATGTACAGCGCAGGAAAAATAAGTTCGGCCCATCATTTCTTGGCCGAACATGATGTCAAGATATATTTATGTCATCTGTTTACGCATGATGCAAATCCGCAAGTCTTTGTTTGTCCACGTGTTGATACAAATGCCTCATAGAAGCCATGATACAACCAACCTCCACCACCTGCACTAGAAGAGCGTTTCAGGGACGCGAAACCCTCTGGTTAAAAGAAACACGTGTCCCAGACAGCTCAATTGAACTTTAATCTTTTTCCTAAAGCTGTGCCTTCTGGTCTTTGCATGTTCACCAATTTTGTTGACGCGATACTGCCAATCTCCGGCTTGGGACCCCGGACTGGAGTAATCCAGACCGCTGTGCCAGGGCGCAGACACTGTTTAGTCCAGGTTGTTTTCTTGCTTCATGCAGGTCGCCACCGATATCTGTGTAATCCACGCCCCCTTCCCGAGACCCAGAACACAGAGCTCCAGGACCACATGTAATCAAGCATTGACACCAAATGCTGGAGTAACTCAGCGGGGCAGGTAGCTTCTTTAAAGAGTAAGAACTCCGCTGCCGTCTACTCACACACACCTCGATCCGTGACCATATCACCCCCGTCCTTTATAAACCCCACTGGCTCCCCATCCCCCAGAGGAATCCAGTACAAAATCCTCCTCAAAACCTTACAAAACCCTCCATAACCTGGCCCCATCCTACATGACCGACCTCCTCCACAGGCACACTCCCACCTGCACCTCTCCGCTCTGCCGCTGCCAATCTCCTATCCCCCACATCCGGACTAAACTCAGATCCTGGGGGGACAGGGCTTTCTCCATCGCTGCTCCACCCTATGGAACTCACTACCCCAAACCGTTAGAGACTCCCCCACACTCACCACATTCAAACATCGCTGAAGTCTCACCTGTTCAGCACTGCCTTCAACCACTGAAGGTCACCTCACCTACTGTTCATTTATTTATTTACTTATTTATCTATTTATTCATTTCCCTATGTTCTCAGAATCTCTGTAAAGCGTCTTTGAGTATATGAAAAGCGCTATAGAAATAAAATGTATTATTATTATTATTATTAAGAACGGGTGAAGTTTCGGGTCGAGACCCTTCTTCGGCCTGATGTCATCGATAGGATCTGTCTTATGACGCTGTGGAAACCGCACCACCGAGCTGACGATGTTTTTGACCCAACCCCTCTGTCACTCCATCACTGCAGCCACACAGAGCGTCACTCCATTAGTACAGTGTGTCAGGCAATCAGCAGCACACCACAGTGTCACTCCATCCCTGCTTCGCCACACAGTGTTACTCAATTAATACCTGTCCACAGTGCGTCAGACCACTAGTAATATCCCATAGTGTGTTACTATCTCAGCACAATCCATTATTATTACCCCACAGGGTATCACTCCATCAGTGAGATACCACCGTATGTCAGTCCATCAGTAACAGACCGCTGTGCGTCAACCCATCCCCACTGTGTGCTAATCCATCAACACAACCCCGCAGTTTGTCACTCCATCAGTACTACCCCATCGTGTCTCTCTCTCTCTCTCTCTCTCTCTCTCTCTTCTCTCTCTCTCTCTCTCTCTCTCTCTCTCTCTCGTCTCTCTCTCTCCCTCTCTCTCTCTCTCTCTCTCTACCCCCCTCCCTCCCTCTCTCCCTCTCTCTCTCTCTCTCTCTCTCTCTCTCTCTCTCTCTCTCTCTCTCTCTCTCTCTCTCTCTCTCTCTCTCTCTCTCTCTCTCTCTCTCTCTCTCTCTCTCTCTCTCTCTCTCTCTCTCTCTCTCTCCCTCCCTCCCTCCCTCCCTCCCTCTCTCTCTCTCTCTCTCCCTCCCTCCCTCCCTCTCTCTTTCTCTCTCTCTCTCTCTCTCTCTCTCTCTCTCTCTCTCTCTCTCTCTCTCTCTCTCTCTCTCTCTCTCTCTCTCTCTCTCTCTCTCTCTCTCTCTCTCTCTCTCTCTCTCCCTCTCTCCCTCTCTCCTCTCTCTCTCTCTCTCTCTCTCTCTCTCTCTCTCTCTCTCTCTCTCTCCTCTCTCTCTCTCTCTCTCTCTCTCTCCTCTCTCTCTCTCTCTCTCTCTCTCTTTCGTTCTCTCCATCTCTATCGATTTCTGTGTCACTCTACTTTCTCTCTCTCTCTCTCTCTCTCTCTCTCTCTCTCTCTCTCTCTTTCGTTCTCTTTATCTCTATCAATTTCTGCGTCACTCTACTTTCTCTCTCACTCTCTTTGTTTTGTTCTCTCTATCTCTATCGATTTCTGCGTCACGCTCTAATTTCTTCCTCCCTCTCCCAATCTCCTCTCTCGCTCTCTCTCTCTCTGTTTCGTTCTCTCTATCTCTATCTATTTCTGTCTCACCCTCCCTCCCCCCTCTCTTCCCCTCTCTCTTTCTCTTTCACCCGCCCCCCCCTTTCGCTCCTCTCTTCGCTCCCTCTGTCCCCCATGGACAATGGAGGACCCGGCGGGGGGTGGGGGGGGCTAGAGAATTCCACAGACTCACCACTCTCTGTGTGAAAAAAAACGTTCTCATCTCGGTCCTAAAAGACTTCCCCTTATCCTTAAACTGTGTGACCCCTTGTTCTGGACTTCCCCAACATCGGGAAACAATCTTCCTGCATCCAACCCTTAAGAATTTTGTAAGTTTCTATAAGATTCCCCTCAATCTTCTAATTTCCAGCGAGTACAAGCCGAGTCTATCCAGTCTTTCTTCATATGAAAGTCCTGCCATCCCAGGGATCAGTCTGGTGAACCTTCTCTGTACTCCCTCTATGGAAAGGAATGTCTTTCCTCAGATTGGGAGACCAAATCTGGTTGTCCCGGGAGCGTGCTTCCACAGGGCCCGGCGGAGGCCGAGACTCCCACAGTGTCTAGCCGAGGCACTGCAGGCTGGCCAGCATGGGCCAGCAGGGACATCGTGGGCAGAAGGGCAGTGGTGGCCGTAAGAGGCACAGACTCCACGGCCGTATTTGTGTTCTAGCAGAGAGACCATGGTGCCTGCAACTCTCATCCTGATCGCCCTGCTTACCATCGGGGGAGATTGTGCCAGAAGGTAGTGGTCTGTCTGTCTGTCTGTCAGTGTGTGAGGCTTCCATTTCTACTCCATGCAATTTCTCGCGGTCGAGACAGACATGTCCCCGATCATATAAGATTATTAAGGGATTGGACACGCTGGAGGCAGGAAACATGTTCCCAATGTTGGGGGATTCCAGAACCAGGGGCCACAGTTTAAAAATAAGAGGTGGGCCATTTGGAATGGAGATGAGGAAAACGTTTTCACTCAGAGAGTTGTAAATCTGTGGAATTCTCTCCCTCAGAAGGTAGTGGAGGCCAATTTTATGGACGCTTTCAAGAGAGAGCTAGATAGAGCTCCGAGGGATAGCGGAGTCAGGGGTTATGGGGAGAAGGCAGGAAGGGGGACTGATTGAGAATGATCAGCCGTGATCACATTGAATGGTGGTGCGTACAGGCTCGAGGAGCCGAATGGCCTCCTCCTGCACATATTGTCTATTGTCTATTGTCTATACTCCAGTAATGCACATTCACGGTCATTAATACGGTCCGCGATAAGGTATCAGGTGTTTTACTGTGATTTTCCTCCTGTGCCGACTCCTCGTCATGTCTTCGCATTTGTCCAAGAGTTCATTTGTGGTTAACCCCACTCAGTACCTTCTTTTGTATATCAATACAGTTTGTGTTACATGGATAATCTTAGTAGTCATCTTAGTTCGAATATTCAGATCTGATCATAGTTGTTACTTATGTCAGATCATTAGGTTTAGGTGAGGTTAGACTACGTCTATTATCATCACATGTTCCGAGGTGCAGTGAAAGGCGTGGGTTTTGCACGCTATCCATTCAGATCAGTTATACCATCAGTTACATTCAGTTCAAGTCCTGGAGATGGAGCGAGGAAGATACAGAATGCAGAATATAGTTCATTGCATAGAATGTCATGCTGAATATTGTCACGTTGCGTTCTCCGGAGAACTGGACACGTACAGTTGAGAACTGGAATTCTGTGAAAACAGAAAGCAAAGAATTCCTGCAAAAATATGACTTACTGTGCCGAGGTGCAATGCTCGAACGATGGATGAAAGCAATGGCTTCTACGACCGATGAAAGATCCTGCTGGTTTTGGTGTTGTTGTAAACACTGAAGGTGACAGGCGCTTTAGGTTTTAGCTTCAGTTTTAGGTTAATATTGTTGCATGTACCGAGGTACAGCAAACAACTTTGTTCTGCATGCTATCCAAAGAGATTACATTTCTTATGAAATGACACTATCGGTTCAAACTGGTGGACAAAGGGCACTTGTGTATGCGGATCCACTCACAGCGTGGTAAGTGTATGGATTCGCACAGCGGGTGGTAGACATATAGAATGAGCTGCAAAAGGAGGGAGTTGAAATAGAAACTATAACATCATTTAAAATACATTTGGACAAGCACATCTAGGAAGAGGTGAGAGTGATTCGCGGCAATGGCGGCAGTTGGGACGTTGTAGATGGGGTACATTGATCGGCGTTGGCAGGCTGGGTGGAAGGACCTGTCCCGGTGGTGTATGATACATGACAATAGATAGAGCAAAGTGGAAGTTACAGCGTGCCGAATCCATTTATCAGCACTGCAGCGCATGGTTGTACATCTGTAACTCAGACGAAGTTCAATGTCCGTGATGGGGAGGAGGAAATTGACTTATAATCCTAGCCTATGGAGGAACCGTTTCATAAGCCCAATAACGGAGGAAATGAACCTATTCGTAAGTCTGGTGATGCGCGCTTTCAAGCTTCTCTCCCATTTGCCGGATTGGAGTTGGGGAAAGAAGAACTGAGCGGGGTTGGCCAAGTCTTTGATTATGTTGGGTGTTTGGGTAATGTTATGCAGCGTGGAATGTAGATGGATAATATCATTGGTCTGGGGGTCTCTAATAGACTGGGCTAGATTTAAAAACCCTCTACAATTTCTCGCGGTCCTGGCAGAGTTATTCCCAAACCAATCTGCTATGAAAGTAACAATATGCTTGTAGAAACATTGAAAATAGGTGCAGGAGGAGGACATTTGGATCGTCGGTCCAGCACCGCCGTTCATTGTGATCATGGCTCATCATCCACAAGCAGTAACCTGTGCCTGCCTTCTCCCCATATCCATTGATTCCACTAGCCCCTAGAGCTCTTTCTAACTCTCTTTCAAATTCATCAACGTGAATTGACCTCCACTGCCCTCTGTGGCAGAGAAATCCACAAATTCACAACTCTCCGGGTGAATAAGTTCCTTGTTACCTCAGTTTTAAATGGCCTCTCCTTTATTCTGTTGCCGTATTTTGACAAGGGTAACAGGGGACATAACAATTGTCTGTTTGTTTCGTGTGTGTGCCTTCTAGGGTGTCGCTTCAATGTGATTGCTCCACGTCAGAGTGGCAAGATTTAAATGAAACTGAAGGAAGGAATTTACACTCCAACGATGGTGGGTACATGGGACAAGCAGTGGAAGGAGTTAGTGGTGAAGTGTTCTACAGCTAGAGCGTTTGGAAATACAGATGCCAATGAGACAGAAGCAATAAATAAACATAGCACAAAAAGTAAGGAAATTTGTGTTTGGTAGATTATTTCTTTGTTGTAACAATGCTTCTTGGCAATAAATCTTATACCGTTGGAAAGCCTGTTTATTTCCCTTTTAAATGGTGCCACATTTGTAAGGAACATGCATTTGTGGGATGAGCAGCAGAGCTGAGTATGTGGGTTGCGCCCATGAAAAAAATCTGCCAAATCTTCCTCTGCCAATGCCAAACAGCTTATTCTGCCATTGACTCTTGTTCGGTGTTGTTTGGTGGATTGGATGATTGAAGTCTGAAGAAACAAGACATATGGCAATTTAACAATTTATTCATTTAATAAACAGGAGCCACAGTAGCGTGTGGAAGAACCATCCACAGCCACAACAGCCTGGCACCTCCTCCTCCTCATGCTGGTCACCAGCCTGGTCTCGCACACACTGTTGTGGGATGGCATCCCATTCTTGTCAGCACCTGGGGGTACCAGAAGCTCAAAACAAGAGTCAATAGCAACAGCAGAATAAGCTGCTTGGCATTGGCAGAGAAGATTTGGCAGATTTTCATGGGCGCAACCCACATACTCAGCTCTGCTGCTCATCCACAAATGCATGTTCCTTACAAATGTGGCACCATTTAAAAGGGGAAATAAACAGGCTTTCCACGGTATAAGATTTATTGCCAAGAAGCATTGTTACAACAAAGAAATAATCCACCAAACACAAATTTCCTTACTTTTTGTGCTATGTTTAGTTAGGGAGCTGTTGTGCAATAAATGTTGAGCAGGAACTGATTCTGCACCAATGTCCAGGTGGGCCGACGTTGCACCAATGTCCAGGTGGGCCGACGTTGCACCAATGTCCAGGTGGGCCGACGTTGCACCAATGTCCAGGTGGGCCGACGTTTGCACCAATGTCCAGGTGGGCCGACGAGCAGCACCGATGTTGCTTTGAGTTTGAAAATTGATAACACACCGCATGTTGTTCGTCAGTATCGGAGTTTTGATGAGATCATTAACTTCTGACATAACATATATCCTTCTCTCCGCGGATCTCTTCCGACACCTGAGTATTTCCCGACCTCCTCTTGTATTTCAGATGCCGGAGAATTACTACGGCCCGCAACCCGGTATCAGCGTGTGTTTGGTGTTCTTACTCCCGTCCCCACACTTCGCCTTCTCCTCGCCATTGCCCAACAATCCATTTCTGGTTAACGGCCACTCATCACCTTCTGTTTTATATCAACACCGTCTGTGCCTCGTGTACAACCTTAGTCAGCATCGTCGTACGACCATTCTCGCTCTAACATATAACATATAACAACAACAACAACAGCATGGGAAACAGGCCTGTCCGGCCCTACCAGTCCACACCGACCATTCTCCCTGACCTAGTCTCATCTACCTGCACTCAGACCATAACCCTCCAATCCCCTCCTATCCATATACCTATCCATATACCCATCCATATACCCATCCATATACCCATCCGTATACCTATCCAATTTACTCTTAAATAATAAAATCGAGCCAGCCTCCACCACTTCCACCGGAAGCCCATTCCATACAGCCACAACCCTCTGAGTAAAGAAGTTCCCCCTCATGTTACCCCCTAAACCTTTGTCCCCTCAATTCTG
>NC_135991.1:294405-314347 GCF_053455715.1 Rhinoraja longicauda
TCGAGCCAGAACCGCCATTCTTTGTGATCATGGCTGATCATCCACAATCAATAACTGGTGCATCCCTTCTTCCCATATCACTTGATTCCACTAGCCCCTAGAGCTCTATATAACTCTCTTTTTAATTCATCCACTGAATTGGCCTTCACTGCCGTCTGCGGCAGAGAATTCCACAAATTCACAATTCTCGATGTGAAAACGTTTCTTCTCAGCTCAGTTTTAAATGGCCTCCCCTTTATTCTTAGACTGTGGCCCCGAGATCTGGACTCCCCCAACATTGGGAACATTTTTCCTGCATCTAGCTTGTCTAGTCCTTTTATAATTTGATACGTCTCTATTTATCTCTATTATACTGCATCTGCCCACTCACTCACTTGTCCAAGTCACCCTGCAACCTCCAAACAGCCAATCGCAGTTCATACTCCCACCCAGCTTGGTGTCATCTGCATACTTGCGAGTCTTACTTCTAATTCCATCATCCAAATCATTAATATCCATATCCTAAAACTCTCGTTTATTTGTATGTTTGTTCCTGAACTACAGCCAAGACGGTACACGATAGCGCGACAATTGTAGTCCCACCTTACTCGCCGTCGTTCCTTTGGTGCTAATGGAGAAAATTAGAACGTGACAGTGATTGTGGATGATCAGCCACGATCACATTGAATGGCGGTGCTGAATCGAAGGTACGAATGGCCTCCTCCTGCACCTATTTTTCTTTATTGTGTTCTATATCCTCCAACCCACCCCCACTCCACCACGGTGCGGCGCTCCCTCCTCTCCCCCTCCCCGTCCCGCAGTGTTGCGCTCAATACTCCCCCCCCCCCCCCCGCAGTGCGGGGCTCACTCCTCTCACCATTCCTTCGTATTTTCTCACGCAGGGTTGTGCTGCCTCCTCTGAGCTCCCCACCCTCGTCTCCGCTCCCGCAGTGCGGCGCTCCCTCCTCTCCGCACACCATCCACGTCTCCGCTCCCGCAGGGCGGCGCTTCCTCCGCTCCTCCTCCCCAATTAGGATAGTGTTAAATTCAATGAAAGGAGAGAGGGGAGGAAGTTAGGGGGAGAGGGAGAGGAGAAATATAGACGGGAGAAAGCGGAGAGTAAGAGGTGGAGGGAGAGGGAGAAGGGAGAGAGAGAGAGAGAGAGAGAGAGAGTGATACGGATTGCCGGACACACTAGTGGTGTGCGCACTGTGGGTTGGTACTGATGGAGTGACACTTTGTTTGGCAGTAGTGATGGAGGGACAGAGGGTTTGGGTCAAAAACACCGTCGGGCTCGGTGCTGCGGTTCCCACAGCGTCCTGGAACAAATCATATTGATTACATCAGTCCGAAGAAAGGTCGCGACCCGAAACGTCACCCATTCTTTCTGTGCAGAGATGCTGGCTGTCCCGCTGAGTTACTCCAGCATTTGGTGTCTATGTTTGATTGCATTTGGCCCTGGAGCACAGTGTTCTGGGTCCCGGGATGGGGTCGTGGATAACACAGATATCGGTTGCGACGTGTGTGGATCAAAGAAAACAACCTGGACATAGCAGTGACAGCTTCCTAGATTACACCGGGTCCAGGGTCCCAAGCCGGAGAGTAGCAGCATCGTGTCAGCAAAATTGATGAACATGCAAAAACCAGAAGGCACAGCTTTCAGAAACAGACTAAAGTTCAATTCAGATGGCTGGGATGCGTGTTTTTATTTTAACTAGAGGGTGTCGGGTGCCTGAAACGTTCTCTAGTGTAGGTGGTGGAGGTTGGTGGTATCATGGCTTTTATGGGGCATTTGTATCGGCAAGTGGACAAACAAAGACTTGCGGTATTTGGATCACGCGTAAGCAGATGACATAAATATATCTTGACATCTTGTTCGGCCAAGAAATTATGGGCCGAAATGCCTATTCCTGCGCTGTGCATTTCCATATTCTATGTACAAATGCACTTGTCAGTGTAAAAAAAAAAATACCAGAGTGCAGAATGCTGATTTACGGTTTTTTATTACGTGTACCGCGCGAAACAAAAAAGGTGTTTTTTAATATGTTATTGAAGCAAAACAGTTAAATAATACACAAACGCAATCATTTCAAACTCTAGTTCATGAGATGGGACAACTGAGCATTTGCATCAGTTTGGAGATGTCACCCATTCCTTCTCTCCAAAGATACTGCCTGACCCGCTGAGTTACTCCAGCATTTTGTGTCTACCTTCGATTTACACCAGCATCTGCAGTTTTTATTTCCTACACTTTAAAATACACGTGGACAGAGTGCATGAATAGGAATGATTACGATGAATGATGGGCAATCGCACGCAAATGGGACTCACGTCGAAGGAGCATGGAAGAGCTGAGCCCCAGGACCAGATTCCGTGCTTTGTGGCTCTGAATTCCGCAGGTATTCCGTAACCTGTTCTCAGCCTGTAAGTTTGAGGTTCCACGTTTGGGCAGTTTAACGGAGTACGAATAACAAACTGGAATGAGTGAAAATGGGTGATAGATTGTCGGCGTGCATCGATGGTTAAAGAGCTTGTTTTTGTTTGTGTTTGGACCATGACTTTATGAGCGAACAAGTGCACGAATTACCCTGAGTGGGAATTTCACCGCGTTCATCAGCTCCTGTCTGAATTTACTCTGGGTCACCACGTATATACATGTGTTGGTGCAGGTACTGAGAAGCTGTAAAAACCCCGAAGCGACAATCGTGATATAGTAATAACCGGTGGGGGAGAGGTCATATCCGATCTTCGCAATACCCGCAAAGATGACAAAGCCAGCTTGTGTTGCCCACAGCAATACGAAAGTGCCCGTGATACTAAAGAATAAAACAATGGATTTCCTGCGGTTCTCCATCTCCGGGTCCTTGTCATTCTCTCCGTTGCTGCGGCCCCTGAGACCCCTGCGGACTCTGCTGTCCGCTACAATCCGCCTGACCGTCAGCACATTGAGCAGAAGGATCAGAAAGAACGGGAGACAAGGGGTGAGAACGCGGTGTGTGACATTATATGCGATCCATGCAGACGATGTATAGAAGGTGGGTTTAGTGTAGCACAGCCAGGGAAGATTATCAAACTCGTAGCCAGGATCTATCGTAAAACAGCTGGGGATATTCTCCAAACAGCCCAGCACTATCACTGCCCCGATAACCACAGCCGCCGTTCTCTCGGTACAATATTTTATTTTCAGCTTCTCACAACAAATGGCCACAAACCGATCGAAGGTGAAGGCTACCGTCAGCCAGACAGAGACCGCGGTGGTTGCAAAGACCAGGAATAGGACAGTCGTGCACACGGGAGTAATGTTGAGAAAAGAATACGGGAAGTAAATTGGAATAGTCTGACGTAGAAACTGGAGAAGATCTTCCGATGTTAGGGGACGATTACAATGAAAGTGATGGTAAAGCAAGTGATATGGTGAAAGAGCAGGTTGCCAAGGAATTATTAGAGGAAGAATACAATAGACTTAATCAACTGGGTATAAGTCAGAGCTATGGAGATCTTAATCACTGGGTACCGTAAGGGCTAGTGAATGAGACCCAGCAGAGGTGTAGGAACCAGAGGCGGGATCAACAAGCCAGCCTGTCGACCGTGAACACCGCTTGGGCCAGGCTCTAGGGGCTTATAAAGCACCGCGAGATCAGGTATAAACTCGGATGACTATATGACCCGCCTATGATAAGTCTCTGCTGGGTTTTCGCCCTGATAGTTGTCATAAATGACAAAAGGGGGGAATGAGGAATTAAGGTAAAATACGAAGTAAGTCTGATTAAGTCAAGGTCTAAAAAGATAGCCGTTTGGGTAAAGGTTAATTAGAAACAACTATCACTGCTTTCTTTGCTATTGTGTGATATATCTCTGTTCGGTAGCTAGAAGTTGTGAAACCATGGACGGTTGAGAAGTGATTAACATCCTAATCACAGAATGTTCCAGCACGTACAACAATAGGACGTACGGGACTGGTCGTAACTGGGGACTGGGAAGTGCCTACGGGGCTAGTTGTGATTGGATGAACATGTTGGAACAATGTCTCTCAATTGAACAATGCCCCTCAATTGTGCCCCCATCATTCTATTGTTTGGAAACTATATAAACATTGTCTTGGTTATGTATGAGTATGTTTGTCCCAGCCTGTTTCGGAGACCGTGAGCGCTGTAGGAGCAGAATTGGAGGAATCATCGCAGCGCTGCATTAAAGGTTTGAATTGAAGAGCAAGTGTTTGGATCAATTATTATTGAACTAGATTGACATAAAGAACCGGAATCGTCACAAGGATACCCAGATCTCTTTGTACTTCCCCATTTCCTAACTTGACACCATTCAGATAATAATCTGCTTTCCTGTTCTTTCCACCAAAGTGGATAGATAACCTCACATTTACCCACATTAAACTGCATCTGACATGCATCTGCCCACTCACACAACCTGTCCAAATCACCCCGCATCTTCATAGCATCATCCTCACGGTTCACACTGCCACCCAGCTTTGTGTCATCCGCAAATTTGCTAATGTTTGAACATTAACAATTGAACGAATAACACATAATGCTCCAAATTAAATTTAAATTGCTTGCTTCAAATCTAAGAAAGAGGCAGTTGATATACTCTGCTGTGCCCTGCGCCCAGTGGGAAATATTAGTTCCAGTCGGTGAACACGAAGGCTGATTATTATCTGAATGGTGTCTGATTAGGAAGAAGGGGAGGTGCAACGAGACCAAGGCGTCCTTGCATGTCACTCACTGAAAGTAAGCATACAGGTACAGCAGGCAGCGAAGAAAGCTCATGGCATGTTGGCCTTCATAGCGACAGGATTTGAGTACAGGAGCAAGGAGGTCACACCCGGAGTATTGCGAGCAGTTTTAGTATTCAAATTTGAGGAAGGCCAGTCTTGCTATTGCGGGAGTGCAGCGTAACCAGGTTCACCAGGTTAATCCCCGGGATGGCGGACTGATGATAAAGAATGAATCGACTGGGCTTAAATTTACTGGAATTTAGAAGGATGAGAGTGGATCGTATAGAAACATGTAAAATTCTTAAGGGATTGGACAGGCGAGATGTAGGGGGGAAATGACCATTTTGGGTGAGTCCAGAACCAGGACTCACAGTTTAAGAATAAAGGGTAGGCCATTTAAGACTGTGATGAGGAAAAACGTTTTCACCCAGAGAGTTGTGAATATGTGGAATTCTCTGCCACAGAAGGCATTGCTTTCACTGGATGTATTCAAGGGACATGGGGGTCTTGGGGTTAACGGTGTCAAACGATATGGGATATGGGGAGAAGCTAGGAACAGGGTACTGATTCTGGATGATCAATCATGAATGGGCTACTCCTACAACACTTTTCTATGTTTTCTAAGACAAGGTGAAGCTCTGCTCAATCTGCAGTTTATTTTGTGGTGAATGGTATCAGACCAGTCGACAGGTTGATGTTAATCAGACAACAAGGTTTGTCTGGAGGCAAATGACCAACTCATCCTTGTGGCCTGTCCACAAGGCAATGCAGTGAGCGCTGCCACGCACACCGACCATGTCTTTGCCTATTTATCATGCAATGCATGAGAACATGTTTCCCTTCATGCTGTGTACATCTGGTACACGTAGAAACTGAAAAAAACACTTTACTTAAGCAGTTGACAGGCAGATGTTTGAGCTAATCTTGGTCTTGCTCTTGGTTATTGGTCCTCCAAAATATTCCAAATGGAATTTAAACTGGAGGTGGCAGAGTATGGACTTAAGCAAGAAGGGCTTCTTGGAGAAGAGCTGCCTGGAGTGTAGTTGCGTCAGGTTGAGTAACTATAGTAGTGTGAAGACTATTCCATGCTTTCATTGTGCGAGGGAAGCATGAATTGCTATACATATCTGTCTTGATAGCTGGGATCTCAAATTGAATCGAATGCCATCATCTACTCCTGATGGGTTTGGGTTTGGTGTAGATGTGGTAATCTATGTCGAGCTGACCATTTAACATTTTGTAAAAACAGGTCAAACGGCGGGCTTTACGTCTGTCTTGGAGAGTGTTCCACCCCAATAAATTTCGAAGTTCGGTAACACTCGCTTCTCTCTCACAGGTATTTGTAACAAAACGAGCTGCCTGCCTTTGGACACGTTCGATCGAAGAAATGTTTTTAATTGTGTATGGGTCCCATGCTGCAACTGCCTAGTCCAAAAGTAGTCTGAAGCAGTCCCGTAGTCCTGGCTTGCCCAAACTACCCCGACAGCTCCGAAACCTGTTTCCGGGCAACAATTCAAGTCAAGTCAATTCAAGTTTATTTGTCACATACACATACACGAAGTGCAGTGAAATGAAAGTGGCAATGCCTGTGGATTGCGCACAAAAAAGAATTACAGTTACAGCATATAAATAAAGTTAATAAGTTACTATCGTGTAGACAAAAATTTAGTCTCTGGAGTTATAAAAGTTGACAGTCCTGATGGACTGTGGGAAGAAACTCCGTCTCATCCTCTCCGTTTTCACAGCGTGACAGCGGAGGCGTTTGCCTGATCGTAGCATCCGGAACACTCCGTTACTGGGATGGCAGGGGTCCCTCGTGATCTTGCTTGCTCTGAATCTGCACCTCCTGATCTATAGGTCCTGCAGGGGGACGAGTGTAGTTCCCATGGTGCGTTCTGCCGAACGCACTACTCTCTGCAGGGCCATCCTGTCCTGGGCAGAGCTGTTCCCAAACCAGACTGTGATGTTGCCGGACAGGATGCTCTCTACAGCCCCAGAGTAGAAGCAATGAAGGATCCTCAGAGACACTCTGAATTTCCTCAGTTGTCTAAGGTGGTAAAGGCGCTGCTTTGCCTTCCCCACCAGTGCGGCAATGTGCGTTGCCCATGTCAGATCCTCTGTGATGCGGACTCCCAAGTATTTAAAACTGATCACCCTATCCACAGTAGACCCATTTATCTCCAGTGGCGTGTACGTCCTTGGACGTTTAGCCCTTCTGAAGTCCACAATCAGCTCCTTCGTTTTAGTGACATTCAAGAGGAGGCTATTGTCCTGACACCAGAGTGCCAGATCAGCCACCTCCTCCCGGTAGTGAGATATCCTGGGTAAGGGTGTACATGTATTCAAAGGAAGTACATTTATTCAATGTTATCATTGAGGTCAGTGATGGGTATGGATAAACAGTGACATTATCAGTGCGGTCAGTGGTGCGTCGGTAACAGCAATCACATTATCAGTGTGGTCAGTAATGGGTCTGGATAAGCAGTGACATTATCAGTGTGGGACAATAACTGCTGATGCTGGTACAAAATCGAAGGTATCACAAAATGCTGGAGTAACAGCAGGTCAGGCAGCATCTAGGAGAGAGGGAATGGGTGACGTTTCGGGTCGAGACCCTTCTTCGGACTGATGTCAGGGGGCGGGACAATGAAAGGATATAGGTGGAGACAGGAAGACAGTGGGAGAACTGGGAAGGGGAGGGGAAAGAGGGGGGAAATAGAGAGACACAGGAACTATCTAAAGTTGGAGAAGTCAATGTTCATACCATTGGGCTGCAAGCTGCCCAAGCGAAATATGAGGTGCTGTTCCTCCAATTTCCAGTGGGCCTCACAATGGCACTGGATGAGGCCCATGACAGAAAGGTCAGACTCGAAATGGGAGGGGGAGTTGAAGTGCTCAGCCACAGGGAGATCAGGTTGGTGAAGGCGGACTGAGCAAAGGTTTATTTGACACATTTTTACGACACATAATTTGACACATTATCAGTGTGGTCAGTGATGGGTCTTGATAAGCCGTGCCATTATCAGTGTGGTCAGTGGTGGGTCTGGACAAGCCGTGACATTATCAATGTGGTCAGTGATGGGTCCGGATATGGGTCCGGATGGTTTCAGGTCGACACCCTGCTTCAGACTGACAAGTAAGAAGGATCTCGAACCGAAACGTCACCTATAACTTTTTTTAGAGATGCTGCCCGCCGGCTGAGGTACTCCAGCATTTTGTGTCTATCTTCGACTTAATTGCTGTGCGCATTTGTCAAGTAATTGTAGAGTGCATACCCCCTTTCACGGCGCTAACTGAGACACGTTGAAACGGAAAGATGCAGTTTTGAGATCAGAGACAGAAATTTCTTGACCAGCCGAACATAGACTTCCAACGTCTATATTTATTTCCCTGACTGATGAGGGTCGATGCCTGAAATCCTCTGCACCACCTATTTACCTGTGATGCCTCTTACACAGATCTGTGAAAGTTTAATCCATCTGCTCGACCAAACTCCCCAGTGAAGGTCAGGACCTGAATTGACTTCCCAAAATAAACACTTCCCACTTCTCTGAAATAAGCCCCATCAGCTGCCCGATTCCTCAGCTGAAAAAAACCTCCCTGCGATAATTCTTGACAACCATCTAAACTGGCTGCAAAGAGAAACCAGGTAACTATGGACAAGTCATACTAGCATGCTAACTAATGCGCCCACCCCCCCACCGACCTTTAAACCTTTAACTAATGCGCCCCCCCGTACCTTTAAGAAATGCGCTCCCCCCCGGACCTTTAACTAATGCGCTCCCCCCACGGACTAACTAATGGCCCCCCGGACCTTTAACTAATGCGCTCCCCCCGAGACCTTTAACTAATGCGGCCCCCCAACCCCCAGAACTTTAGCTGATGCGCTCCTCCCACGGAACTTTAACTAATGCGCTCCCCCCCTGCACCTTTAACTAATGCACTCCCCCCCCCCCCCCGGACCGAAACTAATGCGCTCCCCCCCTGGACATTTAACTAATGCTCTCCCCCCCTCGAACCTTTCACTAATGCGCTCCCCCCCGGACCTTTAACTAATGCGCCCCCCCGGGCCTTTAAATAATGCGCTCCCCTCCCCCGGATCTTTATCTAATGCGTTCCCCTCCCCCGGACCTTTAACTAATGCATGCTTTCCCCACCCCCGGGAGCACCGCCGGCTGTCCCGCCGTGCCTCGCGCCTGACATTCCTGACCGCCGGGAGGTGTAGTCGCCTCTTCCGCTCCAAGAGGAGAGGGAACCCTGCCGGCTGACGGGACGGCCGTGCTCAATGCCTTCCTCCCCCTTAACTCTCCCCTTCCCTCTCCCCTTTCCTCTCCTCTTTCCAATGGGGGTAGGGGGCGAGGTGAGGGGTGGGGGTGACGAGAGCGTCAGGTGGGGAGGATGGGGAGGAGGAAGGGGGAAGGAGAAGGAGGGAGGAGGAGAGGGAGAGGGGAGGGTGAGGAAGCGGGGGTGGAGGGGGTGGGGATGGAGTGGGTGATGGGGGTATGGGGAAGAGGAGCGGGTATGGGGGAGGAGGAGGGGGATGGAGCGGTGAGGGGGGGTGGGTGAGGAGGAGTACGGGGATCGAGTAGGTGAGAAGGGGTGGGGGAGGCGGAGGTGTGGGGGAGGAGGAGGAGGGGTTGGGGGGGAGGAGGGGGCCGAGTAGGTAAGGGGGTGGTGGGTGGGGATGGAGGAGGGGGGGTGGGAGGAGAATGGGGGGGAGGGGGACATGGAGGCGGGGTTAGGAGGAGGAGGGTGGTTCAAGTGGATGGAGGGGATGTTGGGAACTTTTTGGAAATTTGTAATCACTCAGTAAAGATGATAGAAGGGCACCATTGCCTAGACTTACCTTTCAAACAAGAAAGTGTTAGTCTGCCGATTAACCGCTGCATTGCAGAACAACGCCTTTAGGATCTGAAACGCGTTTGGCAAGAATACAAAATTTCATGAAGAATATACACCTTTCCTCACGGAGATGATTAATAATGGTTATGCTGTAATGGTACTAGAAGACCAGCTGAATCGATGTGATGGAGAGCTTTGGCACATCCCACACATTGGGGGTATCATTCAAATAAAGGAACTTTAAGAGTGCTCTTCGACTGTGCTACGGTTTTCAAGGGTAAATCACTTAATTGTCACCTGCTGCAGGATCCAGACCGAACGAACTCAATCATCGGAGTTCTTTTCGGATTCAGATGAGCGCCGGTGGCTTTGATGGCGGATATCAAGGCAATGTTTCATCAGGTCAAGGTATCGGAAAAGCATGTTAACTCCTTGCGATTCCTATGGTGGCCGGATGGTGATGCACCACAAGATCTCGTTGAATACAGGAGTAGTGTCATCACCAAGTTATACAAACTTCGCATTGAGGAAAAGCGCCGAGGACAATGAAGCTCACTTTCCAGAAGAAGTGACAAACACCGTAAAGAGCTATTTCTATGTGGACGATTGTTTAAAATCCATGTCGATGGAACAGGAAGCAATCCAAATGGTAAAACATCTGACTTCCCTCTGCAATAATGGAGGATTCATGCTATCGAAATGGATCAGCAACAGCCGTGCTGTATTGGAAACCATTCCACTAGATAACAGATCCAAGGAGACCCGGGAGTTGGATTTGAACAAAGACAATCTGCCCATGGAGAGAGCTTTGCGATTGCACTGGTGCGTTGAAACAGATGTATTCAAGTTCATAATTTCGATTCAAGAACGACCATGTACAAGACGGAGAATCCTGTCCGTGCTTGGTTCTCTTTACGACGCGTTGGGATTTCTTGCACCATTTACACTACCAGCCAAGTAATTTTTACAAGATGTCTGCAAGAAGAAATTTGAATGGGATGAGAGTACAATGCAAATCTTCTCTCAGCGATGGACAGAGTGGTTAGTAGATCTCGACAAGATCTCGGAGTTCAGGGTGGACCGGTGTATGAAGCCTACAAACTTTGGCCGAATCAAATTTGCACAGCTGCATTATTTGTCTGACGCAAGTGAAAATTCTTACGGTACAGTTTCATATCTAAGACTGGAAACTGATAACAATGAAGTACATGCTGCATTCTTAATGGGAAAGGCCAGAGTGGCACCAATGAAGCAAATGACCAGAATGGAGCTTGCAGCCGCAGTCTTAGCTGTCAGAATTTACATATTACTGCAAACAGAACAGCAGCTTAAGCTGGAGGAATCTACCTTCTGGACTGATAGCATGACAGTGCTTAAGTACATCAACAATGAAAACAAACGCTTCCTAACATTGGTAGCAAACAGGATCTCTTTTGTAAGGGATGCTACTAATGTATCACAGTGGAAGTATGTTAATACCAAGGAAAATCTCTAGATGAAACCTCGAGAGGATTAACAGCAAACCGATTCTGGAGCAGTAAGAGATGGATCAGTGGGCCAGAGTTTCTCTGTAAAACAGAGCGAGAATGGCCAAGGTTTAACCTAGAAACTGAAATCTCTGCTAACAATACTGAGATCAAGCAAGATATCTCAGTGAACGCCATTATCAAGGATCCATTGGATTGAACAAACTATTTAATAAACAATAGACAATAGACCATAGACAATAGGTGACGGAGTAGGCCATTCGGCCCTTCGAGCCAGCACCACCATTACATGTGATATATTACCATTTCTCCTCATGGAATAAGTTAAAAGCTGTGGTAGCTTGGTTTCTTAAAGTAAATACAATGCTTTTGCAGCGGACTCGTAAGAGAAAGGAAACTCGGGCTGCTATGAGCAGCCTTGAAACAGATTCTGACAAGCTGAAAGAAAAGGTTGACAAAGAGATGCAAGTCTTTAAGGCCTCATACCGGGGACAATGCTCATGTCATGATAATCTTTTTAAGGCAGAAAATGCAGCCTTCTCTTTCTGTCAAAGACAAGGATACAAGGAAGCGCTATCAACATTACAATCTGGTGAGCATGATGTTAAAAGAAGTTGTCATTTATATAGGCTTGATCCAATACTGGATAAAGGAATTCTGAGACTAGCTGGTCGCCTGAATAAACTAGCGATGCCTGAAGAGGCTAAGCATCCTATTATTCTCTCGAAGAACTTTCATATTTCAACATTGCTGTGACGCCATATTTATGAAAAGATCGGGCATTGAGGAAGAAGTCACATGTTGTGGCAACTTCGTAAGCTTTTATTGTTCCGTTTAATATCTATTGATAATTGCTTCGGTGTATACGGAGAACAATTAGGGGCCGATGTGTAGGAGCCAATTACGCTTAAATTGGTTACTATCATTATATTATGGCTTTGTTTAATATTTCTAGTTTCTGTTTTTTTGTTGTTGCATGTTTGTGGGTGTGATTTGATACGTAATGAGGAGTGCCTACATCTGAGGAGGCTATCGTAGCCAGAGAGATTGGGTGTCAGTTCAGTCTCGGAGGATGGAGAGAATACAGTTTTTAACCATACGACCACACTACCACAACCACGAACACACGACTACACAATCTCGACTGTATTGTTTGCAGAAGAAACAGTTGATAAGAACGAAAAGTTATGAATTACTCTTTTGATGTGTGCTACGTTAATAAAGACCAATTAGTCGAGAAACAGCGTTTGGAGTATTTGTTTTTGTTATCTCAGAGTGCGGTGTTTGCATCAGCCATACCTCCACTCCATCCCGAGCAGTAATGGCTATGGAAGTTGGACTTTGAGACGGTATAGAAACTGCCATTATATAAAATATTATAAAATATACATTGCCCCGCTTAGCTACTCCAGTGTTTTGTGTTTATCTTTGGCATAAACCAGTAATTGCAGATGCTTGTTATTATCTTCGAAAGTAATATTTTATCAGGGTCGATATTCAGTGGAACTGGGATTAATGGAAGGAAGGGAGTGTGTGAGAAGCACGCCTGGACCGGGGACTGTTGGAGCAGATGCGGTTATCAAGGCAGGGAAGCAGCATTATATCACCACTACTATTCGTGGTCAAAAATGTGAGGAAGAAATGTCGAATGGAAATTCAAACGAATATTTCAGTATCTGTCTTGCAATATCAGGGACACCGTGGCGTGAATGATGATTTATTTTTGGAAATAAAATACGATAGCTGGAGTGGTAGATGGGATCAATGGTGATACTCATCGAAATCACACCAACATTAAATGAAATAACCTAGTGTCATGGACCATCAATTCATTGGAAAGCATGAATTCTTACTTTCAGTGAAACATACATAAAGTGCTGGTGTAACAGAGGGTCAGGCAGCATTTTTGGAGAACGTGTGGAGATGACAGCGGTAGAGTTGCTGCTTTACAGCGAATGCAGCGCCGGAGACTCAGGTTCGATCCTGACTACGGGCGCTGCACTGTAAGGAGTTTGTACGTTCTCCCCGTGACCTGCGTGGGTTTTCTCCGAGATCTTCGGTTTCCTCCCACACTCCAAAGACGTACATGTATGTAGGTTAATTGGCTGGTTAAATGTAAAAATTGTCCCTAGTGTAGGATAGTGTTAATGTACGGGGATCACTGGGCGGCACGGACTTGGAGGGCCGAAAAGGCCTGTTTCCGGCTGTATATATATATGATATGATATGACGTTTCGGATAGTGACCGTTATCCAGACTCCTTTTTCAGCGACCCGCTTTGTTTTTTTACTCGATCCTCAAGTTATTTGCTTGTCATCTCCCATGGTGCAGTCAATGGCAGTGACGCAAGGTGTTTGTTTCTTGAGCGTCACTAATGATGATCAGCAGGTATGAGTTCTTGTCGCTGGAGACCTATCGCTCTGTATATCTCGGTGCGCACCAGAAGGCAGGGCCACAGAGCTGCGGCGATGACGGACTGACGGAGCTACAGGAGTTAATTGTGTCTCACAGCTATGGGATATCCACTAATCTTTCGAATTCAAGATATATATCTCCCTACCATAGCGACTGTCGCTGTTTTCGGTAATTTGTTTTGTCTTTGATTTTCATGTACGTGCTCATGCTGTGAGACATTCCGTGAAGTACTCCGGCGCTGCCGACGTTAAACAAACATTTTATTTCTGTTTCAATAATTAACTTGTTTAATTTCGTCAGATATCCATTTTCCTTCTGTAACTGCCGCAGTGTGTACGTCATGCCCGTTGTTTATCCTGGACTGCGCCACTCTCTCTACATCCTCGCCACCGCGCCACAGTCAGTACTGCCGATGTCGCACAGTTCCGGAGATGCAGGTTCAATCTCCACATGTGCAATGTTTCATCGGTCGTCCTCCGACTCCGCGCTATTCCTGGCTGCGTTCGTCTTTCCTCCCACGTGCAGTTGACCTGCCTATTAATGGTTCTCCCACTACAATACGGGCCTGAGTGTGGATGGATGCTGCAATCTGGAGGGCAGTTGATGAGAATGTGGACGGAATTAAAAGCTGTGAACGTAATATACATTGGCGTTTGATGGGTTGCGTGCGCACCGTGACCCAAACGCTGCAGTCTCTGAGCATTTTCGGGTCATTTGGTCAACGCATCCAAGTTTGAAAACCTTCCAATCAGACAATGTTGCTCAGATACATTTGTGCAGGTCTTGTGTCAGTAATATTTCTTCTCCCCTTCACAGTAAACCTGTTGGCGATAGTGATACTCTGTCGAGGTAAATGCGGTCTCTCCAAATGCATCACACGCTACCTGGTGGCCATGGCAGCGTCTGATCTCCTGGTCGGCATCACTGATCCCTTTCTACGTCAGACTATTCTAATTTACTTCCCCTATTCTTTTCTCAACATTATTCCCGTGTGCACGACTGTCCAATTCCTGGTCTTTGCAACCACCGCGGTCTCTGTCTGGCTGAAGGTAGCCTTCACCTTCGATCGGTTTGTGGCCATTTGTTGTGAGAAGCTGAAAATAAAATATTGTACCGAGAGAACGGCGGCTGCAGTTATCGGGGCAGTGATTGTGCTGGGCTGTTTGGAGAATATCCCCAGGTGTTTTACGTTGGAGACTGGCTACGAATTTGATAATCTTCCCTGGCTGTGCTACACTAAACCCACCTTCTATACGTCGTCTGCATGGATCGCATATAATGTCACACACCGCGTTCTGACCCCTTGTCTCCCGTTCTTTCTGATCCTTCTGCTCAATGTGCTGACGGTCAGGCGGATTGTAGCGGCCAGCAGAGTCCGCAGGGGTCTCCGGGGCCGCAGCAACGGAGAGAATGACAAGGACCCGGAGATGGAGAACCGCAGGAAATCCATTGTTTTACTCTTTAGTATCACGGGCACTTTCATATTGCTGTGGGCAACACAAGCTGTCTTTGTCATCTTTGCGGGTATTGCGAAAATCGGATATGACCTCTCCCCCACCGGTTATTACTATATCACGATTATCACGTAGACGCTTTTACAGCTTCTCAGTACCTGCACCAACACGTGTATATACGTGGCGACCCAGAGTAAATTCAGACAGGAGCTGATGAACGCGGTGAAATTCCCACTGAGGGTAATTCGTGCACTTGTTCACTCATAAAGACATGCTGCACACACAAACAAAAACAAGCTCTTTAACCCTTCGATCCGCGCCGACAATCTATCACCCATTTTTCACTAATTCCACTTTGATAACCGCATCCTTACACACTGAGGGCAGGTTATGGAATACGTGCGGAATTCAGAGTCACAAAGCACGCAATCTGGTCCTGGGGCTCAGCTCCTCCATGCTCCATCGACGTGAGTCCCATTTGCCTGCGATTGCCCATCATTCATCGTAACCATTCCGATTCAAGCATCCTGCCGTCGTGTATTTTAATGAGTTGAACCCTCCCCTGCAGATGCTGCTTTAAATCGAAGGTAGACACAAAATGCTGGAGTAACTCCGCGGGTCAGGCAGCATCTCTGGAGAGAAGGAATGGGTGACATCACGAAATTGATGCAAATGCTCATTTGCCCTATCTCTTGAACTTGAGTTTGATATGATTGCATTTGTGTATTATTTGTTATCTGTTTTGTTTCAATAACATAATTTTTAAAAACCCTTTCGGGTTCAGCGCGGTACACGTAATAAATAAAAAAAACATAATTCTGCATTCTGAACTGTGGTTTATATATTTTTACGCTGACCGGTGCATTTGTACATAGAATATGGAAATGTACAGCACAGGAAAAATAAGTTCGGCCCATCATTTCTTGGCCGAACATGATGTCAAGATATATTTATGTCATCTGTTTACGCTGGATAGAGCTCTTAAGGATAGCGGAGTCAGAGGATATGGGGAGAGGGCAGGAACGGAGGGGGTACTGATTGAGAATGATCAGCCATGATCGCATTGAATGGCGGTGCTGGCTCGAAGGGCCGAATGGCCTACTCCCGCACCTATTGTCTCTTGTCTATGATACCACAGAACTTTATTTATCCTGGGAGGGAAATTGATCTGCCAACAGTCATAAAAACGCATGATACATGAAGTTAAAGTGATGAGCGCGAAGTATTGGGGTTGTGCAAGGATTGGAGGGGGGAGTCAGTCTCAGTCTAGCCCACGACAGCAGGGGGAGGGGTTGTACGGTTTGATAGCCACAGGGTAGAAGGATCTCCTGTGGCGTTCTGTGCTGCATCTTGGTAGGACCAGTCTGTTGCTGAAGGTGCCCCTCAGGTTGGCCGGTGTGTCATGGAGGGGGGGTGAGCAGTATTGTCCAGGATGCTCTGCAGTTTGAGGACCATCGTCCCCGCCAAGACCCCCCGTGAACCCAACTCCAACTCCGCCCCCAGCACGGAGCCGGCCTCCCCGATGAGTTTGTTGGTGTGGGGTCGGGGGTCTGGATATGATTGCTAAGACATAGAAAGACATAGAAAATAGGTGCAGGAGTAGGCCATTCGGCCCTTCGAGCCTGTATGCACCGCCATTCAATATGATCATGGCTGATCATCCAACTCAGTATCCTGTACCTGCCTTCTCTCCATACCCCCTGATCCCTTTAGCCACAAGGGCCTCATCTAACTCCCTATTAAATATAGCCAATGAACTGGCCTCAACTACCTTCTGTGGCAGAGAATTCCACAGACTCACCACTCTCTGTGTGAAAAAAAACGTTCTCATCTCGGTCTTAAAAGACTTCCCCTTATCCTTAAACTGTGACCCCTTGTTCTGGTCTTCCCCAACATCGGGAACAATCTTCCTGCATCCAACCCCTTAAGAATTTTGTAAGTTTCTATAAGATCCCCCCTCAATCTTCTAAATTCCAGCGAGTACAAGCCGAGTCTATCCAGTCTTTCTTCATATGAAAGTCCTGCCATCCCAGGGATCAGTCTGGTGAACCTTCTCTGTACTCCCTCTATGGAAAGAATGTCTTTCCTCAGATTGGGAGACCAAATCTGGTGTCCCGGGAGCGTGCTTCCAGCAGGGCCCGGCGGAGGCCGAGACTCCCACAGTGTCTAGCCGAGGCACTGCAGGCTGGCCAGCATGGGCCAGCAGGGACATCGTGGGCAGAAGGGCAGTGGTGGCCGTAAGAGGCACAGACTCACGGCCGTATTTGTGTTCTAGCAGAGAGACCATTGTGCCTGCAACTCTCATCCTGATCGCCCTGCTTACCATCGGGGGAGATTGTGCCAGAAGGTAGGGGTCTGTCTGTCTGTCTGTCAGTGTGTGAGGCTTCCATTTATAACTCCCTGCAATTTCTCGCGGTCGAGACAGACATGTCCCCGATCATATAAGATTATTAAGGCATTGGACACGCTGGAGGCAGGAAACATGTTCCCAATGTTGGGGGATTCCAGAACCAGGGGCCACAGTTTAAAAATAAGAGGTGGGGCCATTTGGAATGGAGATGAGGAAAACGTTTTTCACTCAGAGAGTTTGTAAATCTGTGGAATTCTCTCCTCAGAAGGCAGTGGAGGCCAATTTTATGGACGCTTTCAAGAGAGAGCTAGATAGAGCTCCGAGGGATAGCGGAGTCAGGGGTTATGTGGAGAAGGCAGGAAGGGGGACTGATTGAGAATGATCAGCCATGATCACATTGAATGGTGGTGCTGGCTCGAGGAGCCGAATGGCCTCCTCCTGCACATATTGTCTATTGTCTATTGTCTATACTCAGTAACCCACATGCACGGTCATTAAATACGGTATCAGGTGTTTTACTGTGATTTTCCTCCTGTGCCGACTCCTCGTCATGTCTTCGCATTTGTCCAACAGTTCATTTGTGGTTAACCCCACTCAGTACCTTCTTTTGTATATCAATACAGTTTGTGTTACATGGACAATCTTAGTAGTCATCTAGTTCGAATATTCAGATCTGATCATAGTTGTTACTTATGTCAGATCATTAGGTTAGGTGAGGTTAGACTACGTCTATTATCATCACATGTTCCGAGGTGCAGTGAAATGCGTGGGTTTGCACGCTATCCATTCAGATCAGTTATACCATCAGTTACATTCAGTTAAAGTCCTGGAGATGGAGCGAGGAAGATAAAGAATGCAGAATATAGTTCATTGCATAGAATGTCATGCTGAATATGGTCACGTTGCGTTCTCCGTAGAACTGACACGTGGCAGTTGGAGAACTCGAATTCTGGGAAAACAGAAAGCAAAGAATTCCTGCAAAAATATGACTTACTGTGCCGAGGTGCAATGCTCGAACGACGGATGAAGCAATGCTTCTACGACCGATGAAAGATCCTGCTGGTTGGTGTTGTTGTAAACACTGAAGGTGACAGGCGCTTTAGGTTTTAGCTTCAGTTTTAGGTTTAATATTGTTGCATGTACCGAGGTACAGCAAACAACTTTGTCTGCATGCTATCCAAAGAGATTACATTTCTTATGAAATGACACTATCGGTTCAAACTCGCGGACAAAGGGCACTTGTGTATGCGGATCCACTCACAGCGTGGTAACTGTATGGATTCACACAACGGGTAGCAGACATATAGAATGAGCTGCAAAAGGAGGTATTTGAAATAGAAACTATAACATCATTTAAAATACATTTGGACAAGCACGTCTAGGAAGAGGTGAGAGTGATTCGCGGCAAATGGCGGCAGTTGGGACGTTGTAGATGGGTACATTGATCGGCGTTGGCAGGCTGGGTGGAAGGACCTGTCCCGGTGGTGTATGATACATGACAATAGATAGAGCAAAGTGGAAGTTACAGCGTGCCGAATCCATGTATCAGCACTGCAGCGCATGGTTGTACATCTGTAACTCAGACGAAGTTCAATGTCCGTGATGGGGAGGAGGAAATTGAATTAGAATCCTAGCCTATGGAGAACCGTTCATAAGCCCAATAACGGAGGAAATGAACCTATTCGTAAGTCTGGTGATGCGCGCTTTCAAGCATCTCTCCCATTTGCCGGATTGGAGTTGGGGAAAGAAGAACTGAGCGGGGTTGGCCAAGTCTTTGATTATGTTGGGTGTTTGGGTAATGTTATGCAGCGTGGAATGTAGATGGATAATATGATTGGTCTGTGGTCTCTAATAGACTGGGCTAGATTTAAAACCTCTACAATTTCTCGCGGTCCTGGCAGAGTTATTCGCAAACCAATCTGCTATGAAAAGTAACAATATGCTTGTATAAACATTGAAAATAGGTGCAGGAGAAGGACATTTGGAACGTCGGTCCCGCACCGCCGTTCATTGTGATCATGGCTCATCATCCAAAGCAGTAACCTGTGCCTGCCTTCTCCCCATATCCATTGATTCCACTAGCCCCTAGAGGCTCTTTCTAACTCTCTTTCAAATTCATCAACGTGAATTGACCTCCACTGCCCTCTTGCAGAGAAATCCACAAATTCACAACTCTCCGGGTGAATAAGTTTCTTGTTACCTCAGTTTTAAAATGGCCTCCCCTTTATTCTGTTACCGTATTTTGACAGGGTAACAGGGGTCATAACAATTGTCTGTTTGTTTTCGTGTGTGTGCCTTCTAGGGTGTCGCTTCAATGTGATTGCTCCACGTCAGAGTGGCAAGGTTTAAATGAAACTGAAGGAAGGAATTTACACTCCAACGATGGTGGGTACATGGGACAAGTAGTGGATGGAGTTGGTGGTGAAGTGTTCTACAGCCAGAACGTTGGAATACAGATGCCAATGAGACAGTAGCAATAAATAATTAGGGAGCTGTCGTGCAATAAATGTTGAGTAGGAACTGATTCTGCAACAATGTCCAGGTGGCCGACGAGCAGCACCGATGTTGCATTGAGTTTGAAATTGATACCACACTGCATGTTGTCGTCAATATCGGAGTTTTGATGAGATTATTAACTTCTGACATAACATATATTCCTTCTCTCCGCGGATGTCTTCTGACATCT
>NC_135991.1:314847-355231 GCF_053455715.1 Rhinoraja longicauda
GAAACCTGTTGGCGATAGTGATACTCTGTCGAGGTAAATGCGGTCTCTCCAAATGCATCACACGCTACCTGGTGGCCATGGCAGCGTCTGATCTCCTGGTCGGCATCACTGATCCGTTTCTACGTCTGACTATTCTATTTCACTTCCTTATTCTTTTCTCACATTACTCCCGTGTGCACGACTGTCCTATTCCTGGTCTTTGCAACCTACCGCGGTCTCTGTCTGGCTGACGGTAGCCTTCACCTTCGATCGGTTTGTGGCCATTTGTTGTGAGAAGCTGAAAATAAAATATTGTACCGAGAGAACTGCGGCTGCAGTTATCGGGGCAGTGATTGTGCTGGGCTGTTTGGAGAATATACCCAGGTGTTTTACGATAGTTCCTCGCTACCAATTTGATAATCTTCCCTGGCTGTGCTACACTAAACCCACCTTCTATACATCGTCTGCATGGACCGCATATGAGGTCACACACCGCGTTCTAAACCCCTTGTCTCCCGTTCTTTCTGATCCTTCTGATCATGTGCTGACGGTCAGGCGGATTGTAGCGGCCAGCAGAGTCCGCAGGGGTCTCCGGGGCCGCAGCAACGGAGAGGAATGACAAGGACCCGGAGATGGAGAACCGCAGGAATCCATTGTTTTACTCTTTAGTATCACGGGCTCTTTCATATTGCTGTGGGCAACACAAGCTGTCTTTGTCATCTTTGCGGGTATTGCGAAGATCGGATATGACGGCTCCCCCACCGGTTATTACTATATCACGAGAACCACGTCGACGTTTTTACAGCTTCTCAGTACCTGCACCAACACGTGTATATACGTGGCGACCCAGAGTAAATTCAGACAGGAGCTGATGAACGCGGTGAAATTCCCACTCAGGGTAATTCGTGCACTTTGTTCACTCATAAAGACATGCTACACACACAAACAAAAACAAGCTCTTTAACCTTCGATCCGCGCCGACAATCTATCACCCATTTTTCACTAATTCCACTTTGATAACCGCATCCTTACCACTGAGGGCAGGTTATGGAATACGTGCGGAATTCAGAGTCACAAGCACGGAATCTGGTCCTGGGGCTCAGCTCCTCCATGCTCCATCGACGTGAGTCCCATTTGCCTGCGATTGCCCATCATTCATCGTAACCATTCCGATTCAAGCATCCTGCCGCCGTGTATTTTAATGAGTTGAACCCTCCCCTGCAGATGCTGTTTTAAATCGAAGGTAGACACAAAATGCTGGAGTAACTCCGCGGGTTAGGCAGCATCTCTGGAGAGAAGGAATGGGTGACATCACGAAATTGATGCAAATGCTCATTTGCCCTATCTCTTAAACTTGAGTTTGATATGATTGCATTTGTGTATTATTTGTTATCTGTTTTGTTTCAATAACATAATTTTTAAACACCCTTTCGGGTTCAGCGCGGTACACGTAATAAATAAAAAAAACATAATTCTGCATTCTGAACTGTGGTTTATATATTTTTACGCTGACCGGTGCATTTGTACATAGAATATGGAAATGTACAGCGCAGGAAAAATAAGTTCGGCCCATCATTTCTTGCCGAACATGATGTCAAGATATATTTATGTCATCTGTTTACGCATGATGCAAATCCCGCAAGTCTTTGTTTGTCCACGTGCTGATACAAATGCCTCATAGAAGCCATGATACAACCAACCTCCACCACCTGCACTAGAAGAGCGTTTCAGGGACGCGAAACCCTCTGGTTAAAAGAAACACGTGTCCCAGACAGCTCAATTGAACTTTAATCTTTTTCCTAAAGCTGTGCCTTATGGTCTTTGCATGTTCACCAATTTTGTTGACGCGATAATGCCAATCTCCGGCTTGGGACCCCGGAACTGGAGTAATCCAGGACCGCTGTGCCAGGGCGCGGACACTGTTTAGTCCAGGTTGTTTTCTTGCTTCATGCAGGTCGCCACCGATATCTGTGTAATCTACGCCCCCTTCCCGAGACCCAGAACACAGAGCTCCAGGACCATATGTAATCAAGCATTGACACCAAATGCTGGAGTAACTCAGCGGGACAGGTAGCTTCTTTAAAGAGTAAGAACTCCGCTGCCCGTCTACTCACACACACCTCGATCCGTGACCATATCACCCCGTCCTTTATAAACTCCACTTGGGCTCCCCATCCCCCAGAGAATCCAGTACAAAATCCTCCTCATAACCTACAAAGCCCTCCATAACCTGGCCCCATCCTACCTGACCGACCTCCTCCACAGGCACACTCCACCTGCAACCTCTCCGCTCTGCCGCTGCCAATCTCCTATCCCCCCACATCCGGACTAAACTCAGATCCTGGGGGACAGGGCTTTCTCCATCGCTGCTCCCACCCTATGGAACCTCACTACCCCAAACCGTTAGAGACTCCCCACACTCACCACATTCAAAACATCGTTGAAGTCTCACCTGTTCAGTACTGCCTTCAACCACTGAAGGTCACCTCACCTACTGTTCATTTATTTATTTACTTATTTATCTATTATTAATTTCCCTATGTTCTCAAAATCTCTGTAAAGCGTCTTTGAGTATATAGAAAAGCGCTATATAAATAAAATGTATTATTATTATTATTATTAAGAACGGGTGAAGTTTCGGGTCGAGACCCTTCTTCGGCCTGATGTCATCGATAGGATCTGTCTTATGACGCTGTGGAAACCGCACCACCGAGCCTGACGATGTTTTGACCCAACCCCTCTGTCACTCCATCACTGCAGGCCACACAGAGCGTCACTCAATTAGTACAGCCCCACAGTGTGTCAGGCAATCAGCAGCACACCACAGTGTCACTCCATCCCTGCTTCGCCACACAGTGTTACTCAATTAATACCTGTCCACAGTGCGTCAGACCACTAGTATATGCCATAGTGTGTTACTATCTCAGCACAATCCCATTATTATTACCCCACAGGGTATCATTCCATCAGTGAGATACCACCGTATGTCAGTCCATCAGTAACATACCGCTGTGCGTCAACCCATCAGTGTGATAATCCATCAACACAACCCCGCAGTTTGTCACTCCATCAGTACTACCCCATCGTGTGTGTGTGTGTCTCTCTCTCTCTCTCTCTCTCTCTCCTCTCTCTCTCTTCTCTCTCTCTCTCTCTCTCTCTCTCTCTCTCTCTCTCTCTCTCTCTCTCTCTCTCTCTCTCTCTCTCTCTCTCTCTCTCTCTCTCTCTCTCTCTCTCTCTCTCTCTCCCTCCCTCCCTCCCTCTCTCTCTCTCTCTCTCTCTCTCTCTCTCTCTCTCTCTCCTCCCTCCCTCCCTCCCTCCTCTCTCTCTCTCTCTCTCTCTCTCTCCCTCCCTCTCCCTCTCTCTCCCTCTCTCTCTCTTCTCTCTCTCTCTCTCTCTCTCTCTCTCTCTCTCTCTCTCTCTCTCTCTCTCTCTCTCTCTCTCTCTCTCTCTCCTCTCTCTCTCTCTCTCTCTCCTCTCTCTCTCTCTCTCTCTCTCTCTCTCTCTCTCATCTCTCTCTCTTCTCTCTCTCTCTCTCTCTCTCTCTCTCTCTCTCTCTCTCTCTCTCTCTCTCTCTCTCTTTCGTTCTCTCTATCTCTATCGATTTCTGTGTCACTCTCTACTTTCGCTCTCTCTCTGTTTCGTTCTCTCTATCTCTATCAATTTCTGTGTCACTCTACTTTCTCTCTCTGTTTCGTTCCCTCCCTCCCTCCCTCTCTCTCTCTCTCTCTCTCTCCCTCCCTCCCTCCCTCCCTCCCTCTCTCTCTCTCTCTCTCTCTCTCTCCTCCTCTCCCTCTCTCTCTCTCTCTCTCTCTCTCTCTCTCTCTCTCTCCTCCTCTCTCTCTCTCTCTCCTCTCTCTCTCTCTCTCTCTCTCTCTCTCTCTCTCTCTCTCTCTCTCTCTCTCTCTCTCTCTCTCTCTCATCACTCTCTCTCTTTCGTTCTCTCTATCTCTATCGATTTCTGTGTCACTCTCTATTTTCGCTCTCTCTCTGTTTCGTTCTCTCTATCTCTATCAATTTCTGTGTCACTCTACTTTCTCTCTCTGTTTCGTTCTCTCTATCTCCATCAATTTCTGTGTCACTCTCTACTTTCTCTCTCTTTCTGTTCGTTCTCTCCATCTCTATCGATTTCTGTGTCACTCTACTTTCTCTCTCTCTCTCTCTCTCTCTCTCTCTCTCTCTCTCTCTCTCTCTCTCTCTCTCTCTCTCTCTCTCTCTCTCTCTCTCACTCTCTCTCTCTCTCTCTCTCTCTCTCTCTCTCTCTCTCTCTCTCTCTCTCTCTCTCTCTCTCTCTCTCTCTCTCTCTCTCTCTCTCTGTTTCGTTCTCTCTATCTCTATCTATTTCTGTCTCACCTCTCCCTCCCCCTCTCTTCCCTCTCTCTTTCTCTTTCACCCGCCCCCCCCCCTTTCGCTCCCACTCTTCGCTCCCTCTGTCCCCCTGGACAATGGAGACCCGGCGGGGGGTGGGGGGGGGGCTAGGATGAACAAAGGGGGACCTAGTAACTTTGTAAGTGCCCTTAATGTGGTGACTACTTGCATACCCTGGGTATGCAAGCGAAGAATTTCACTGCGACTTGTCACCTGTTCCAATAAAGAACTCAGTTCAATTCAAAACTTCTCTGGTCTGAACGTCTATGTTTCTCTTTGTCCGTCTCTCCCTGCCTCTCATCTCCCTCCCTCCCACTCCCTCTCTCTTTCACGGTGATTCCACTCATCTGTCCATTTCCGTCTCTCACCGGTGGGAGGGCACAGCCTCAGGATTAAAGGGCGCTCTTTCAGAAAGGAGGTGAGGAGGAACCCCTTTAGCCAGAGGGTGGTGAATCTGTGGATTCTTTGCCGCTGAGGGCTGTGGACGCCACAAGTCAGTGGATAGTTGTTCAGGCAGAGATAGATAGATTCTTGATTAGAACGGTGACAGGGGTTATGGAGAGAATGGGTTAGGAGAGGGGATCTTATCGAAACGTATAAGATATTAAGGGGTTGGACACGTTAGAGGCAGGAAACATGTTCCCGATGTTGGGGGAGTCCAGAACCAGTAGCCGCAGTTTAAGAATAAGGGGTAGGCCATTTTGAACGGAGATGAGGAAAAACTTTTTCAGGTTGTGAATCTGTGGAATTCTCTGCCTCAGAAGGCAGTGGAGGCCAATTCCCTGATGCATTCAAGAGAGAGCTGGATAGAGCTCTCAAGGATAGCGGAGTCAGAGGATATGGGGAGAGGGCAGGAACGGAGGGGGTACTGATTGAGAATGATCAGCCATGATCGCATTGAATGGCGGTGCTGGCTCGAAGGGCCGAATGGCCTACTCCTGCACCTATTGTCTCTTGTCTATGATACCACAGAACTTTATTTATCCCGGGAGGGAAATTGATCTGCCAACAGTCATAAAAACGCATGATACATGAAGTTAAAGTGATGAGCGCGAAGTATTGGGATTGTGCAAGGATTGGAGGGGGTAGTCAGTCTCAGTCTAGCCCACGACAGCAGGGGGAGGGGTTGCACGGTTTGATAGCCACAGGGTAGAAGGATCTCCTGTGGCGTTCTGTGCTGCATCCTGGTAGGACCAGTCTGTTGCTGAAGGTGCCCCTCAGGTTGGCCGGTGTGTCATGGAGGGGGGGGTGAGCAGTATTGTCCAGGATGCTCTGCAGTTTGAGGACCATCGTCCCCGCCATGACCCCCCGTGAACCCAACTCCAACTCCGCCCCCAGCACGGAGCCGGCCTCCCCGATGAGTTTGTTGGTGTGGGGTCGGGGGTCTGGATATGATTGCTAAGACATAGAAACAGACATAGAAAATAGGTGCAGGAGTAGGCCATTCGGCCCTTCGAGCCTGTACGCACCGCCAATCAATATGATCATGGCTGATCATCCAACTCAGTATCCCGTACCTGCCTTCTCTCCATACCCCCTGATCCCTTTAGCCACAAGGGCCACATCTAACTCCCTCTTAAATATAGCCAATGAACTGGCCTCAACTACCTTCTGTGGCAGAGAATTCCACAGACTCACCACTCTCTGTGTGAAAAAAAACGTTCTCATCTCGGTCCTAAAAGACTTCCCCCTTATCCTTAAACTGTGTGACCCCTTGTTCTGGACTTCCCCAACATCGGGAACAATCTTCCTGCATCCAACCCCTTAAGAATTTTGTAAGTTTCTATAAGATCCCCCCTCAATCTTCTAAATTCCAGCGAGTACAAGCCGAGTCTATCCAGTCTTTCTTCATATGAAAGTCCTGCCATCCCAGGGATCAGTCTGGTGAACCTTCTCTGCACTCCCTCTATGGAAAGAATGTCTTTCCTCAGATTGGGAGACCAAATCTGGTTGTCCCGGGAGCGTGCTTCCACCAGGGCCCGGCGGAGGCCGAGACTCCCACAGTGTCTAGCCGAGGCACTGCAGGCTGGCCAGCATGGGCCAGCAGGGACATCGTGGGCAGAAGGGCAGTGGTGGCCGTAAGAGGCACAGACTCACGGCCGTATTTGTGTTCTAGCAGAGAGACCATTGTGCCTGCAACTCTCATCCTGATCGCCCTGCTTACCATCGGGGGAGATTGTGCCAGCAGGTAGGGGTCTGTCTGTCTGTCTGTCAGTGTGTGAGGCTTCCATTTATAACTCCCTGCAATTTCTCGCGGTCGAGCCAGACATGTCCCCGATCATATAAAATTATTAAGGCATTGGACACGCTGGAGGCAGGAAACATGTTCCCAATGTTGGGGGTTTCCAGAACCAGGGGCCACAGTTTAAAAATAAGAGGTGGGCCATTTGGAATGGAGATGAGGAAAACGTTTTTCACTCAGAGAGTTGTAAATCTGTGGAATTCTCTCCCTCAGAAGGTAGTGGAGGCCAATTTTATGGACGCTTTCAAGAGAGAGCTAGATAGAGCTCCGAGGGATAGCGGAGTCAGGGGTTATGGGGAGAAGGCAGGAAGGGGGACTGATTGAGAATGATCAGCCATGATCACATTGAATGGTGGTGCTGGCTCGAGGAGCCGAATGGCCTCCTCCTGCACATATTGTCTATTGTCTATTGTCTATACTCCACGGTCATTAATACGGTCCGCGATACGGTATCAGGTGTTTTACTGTGATTTTCCTCCTGTGCCGACTCCTCGTCATGTCTTCGCATTTGTCCAACAGTTCATTTGTGGTTAACCCCCACTCAGTACCTTCTTTTGTATATCAATACAGTTTGTGTTACATGGACAATCTTAGTAGTCATCTTAGTTCGAATATTCAGATCGGATCATAGTTGTTACTTATGTCAGATCATTAGGTTAGGTGAGGTTAGACTACGTCTATTATCATCACATGTTCCGAGGTGCAGTGAAAGGCGTGGGTTTGCACGCTATACAATACAATACAATACAATATATCTTTATTGTCATTGTACCCAGGGGTACAACGAGATTGGGAATGCGCCTCCCATACGATGCAATAATTTAGGTGATTTAGACAGCAGCAACCCAACGAAACGAACAGTTGTAACAGTTTTGGACAGGGTAAAGTGCAAGTTGATCTATGCGTTGTGGCCATCCGGCTCAGCAGGACCGGTTCATAGCAGCTATGGCCCTGGGGATGAAGCTGTTCCTGAGTCTGGAGGTGCGGGCATAGAAGGCCTTGTATCGTCTGCCCGATGGAAGGAGTTCGAACAGACTGTTGCAGGGGTGTGAAGAGTCTTTGTGGATGCTGGTGGCTTTTCTGAGGCATCGTGTGTTGTAGATGCCCTCCAAGTCTGGTAGCTGTGTTCCGATGGCCCTCTGAGCTCTATGGACTACCCGCTGTAGAGCTTTCCTTTCTGCCTCCGTGCAGCTGAGGTACCACACAGGGATTCCATGCGTTTGGATGCTCTCTATGGTGCAGCGGTAGAAGGTCGTCAGCAGCTGTTGGGGTAGACCAGACTTTTTCAGTGTTCTTAAGTAGAACAGTCTTTGTTGTGCCTTCTTGACCAGCGCTGCAGTGTTATTGGACCATGTTAGGTCCTCCGAAATGTGAGTGCCCAGAAACTTGAAGCTGGACACTCTCTCCACACTGTCCCCGTTGATAGAGATCGGGGCATATTCCCCGTTATGTGACCTACGGAAGTTGATGATCAGCTCCTTGGTCTTGGTGGTATTTAGGGACAGGTTGTTATCCGAGCACCAGTCCGCCAGGTTCTGCACCTCCGCTCTATAGTTTGTTTCATCCCCGTTGGTGATCAGCCCGATCACCGTTGTCTCATCTGCAAACTTGACAATGGTGTTGGTGTCGAATGCAGGAACACAGTCGTGTGTGAAGAGGGAGTAGAGCATGGGGCTCAGAACACAGCCCTGTGGTGTGCCGGTACTCAGGGTGATAGTGGAGGACAGGTGCGGGCCCATTCTCACTGCCTGCGGTCGTTCCAGCAGGAAGTCCAGGATCCAGTCACATAATGACGAGCTAAGGCCTAGCTGGTGGAGTTTGGTGATGAGCTTGGTGGGGATGACCGTGTTGAAGGCGGAGCTATAGTCTATGAATAGCATCCTCACGTACGTGCCCTGTCTCTCTAGGTGAGTCAGGACAGTGTGAAGAGCCAGAGAGATGGCATCCTCTGTAGATCTATTTGCCCTGTATGCAAATTGATGTGGGTCCAGTGAGTCAGGGATGCTGGATTTGATGTGTGAGAGGACCAGCCTCTCAAAGCACTTCATGACAATCGGCGTTAGGGCAACCGGGCGGTAGTCGTTCAGGTTGGAGATCTTTGCTTTTTTCGGCACCGGAACTATGATAGCCGACTTCAGGCACTTGGGGACCGTAGCCAGAGATAATGACAGGTTAAAGATCCTGGTGAATACCTCAGCCAGCTCTTCAGCACAGTCCTTCAGTACCCTTCCTTGAACACCATCCGGTCCTGCAGCCTTGCGTGGGTTGACCCTTTGCAGAGCGCGTTGTACCTCCTGTGTGCTCAGTTGCAAGACCTGTCCCACCGCCTCGGCTGGGGTTCTTTCACTCAAGGTGGTTTTGCCAGTTTCAAAGCGGGCAAAGAAGGTGTTAAGCTCGTTGGTCAATGCCATATCGCTGTGGGGGCAGGCAGGGCTGCTCTTGTAGCCAGTGATGTCCCTGACACCCTGCCACATGCTTCTGGTGTCCGTGGTGTTGAAGTGGTCTTCCACCCGTTGCCTATGGGAGTCTTTGGCCCTTTTAATACCTTTGCTTAGGTGTGATCTGGCAACACTGTATGCTGAAGTGTCACCAGATTTAAAGGCATTGTTGCGTGCCCTCAGCAGGTTCTGTACCTCCTTGTTCATCCAGGGTTTCCGGTTTGGGAACATCTTTATCACCTTGTCCTCCGTGACATTCTCCACACAGCAGTTGATGTAGGAGAGCACAGTGGATGCGTATTCCTCCAAGTCTACCTCTATCTCTGAACCGTAGGTTGCCTGTTGTGCAAACAGGTCCCAGTCGGTGCGATCAAAGCAGTCCTGGAGTTGTAGGGTGGCATTCTCGGGCCATATTTTGACCGTCTTTATTGTGGGTTTGGTCTTGCGGATGAGGGGTTTGTATGCGGGCAGTAGAAACAGTGAGAGGTGATCGGATTGTCCCAGGGGTGGGCAGGGGAGAGCTCTGTAGGCGTCCTTTACATTGGTGTACACCTTGTCCAGTGTGTTTGAGCCCCTGGTAGGGCACTGCACATGCTGATGGAATTTGTGGAGCGAGGCTCGTAGGTCGACCTGATTGAAGTCCCCTGCAACAATGAAGGCACCGTTGGGGTGGGCATCCTGCTGCTTACTGATGGCCGAGTGCAGCTGTGCTAATGCTAGGTTAGCATTAGCCTGTGGGGGAATGTATACGGCCATGATGATGACCACCGTAAACTCCCGCGGCAGATAGAACGGCCTACATTTGAGCAGTAAGTACTCCAGGTCTGGGGAGCAGTAGCTCTCTATTGCAGTGTGGTTGGTGCACCAGTCATTGTTAATGTAGATGCAGAGCCCACCGCCCTTGCTCTTACCGGAGTCCTTTGTTCTATCAGCACGATGTAGTGAGCGGTTTGTTAGCTCCACAGCCCCGTCGGGGACCAGTGCGTTGAGCCACGTCTCCGTGAAGATCAGCGCGCAGCAGTTTTTCAGGGATCGCTGGGTGTTGATCCACAGCCTTACCTCATCCAGCTTGTTGGAGAGTGACCGGACATTGGCGAGAAAGATGCTTGGTAAGGATGGTCTTTGTGGGGCCCTCCTTAGCCTGGCCTGCACCCCCGCTCTCCGACCACGTTTTTGCTTCCTTTCCCTGCGCTGGCTCCGTCTCCAACTCCCCGGTGTGGTGGTCCAGGGTCCTGTTCTACCGAGCTCCGTTGGGACTTTGGTGAGGGTTTTGTGGTACTCACCAGCCAGTCTCTCGCAATCGTGTCCGATGTTGAGCAGCTCCATGCGGCTCCATGTGCGATCCGCCTTCCGGGAGCTGCGGTGCCTTGGGGGACACGCTGCTGCTGCCCTTGGACCTGAACCTGCTGCTGCTGCCGTTGGGCCTGCTGCTGTTGGACCTGGACCTGCTGCTGCCGTTGGGCCTGCTGCTGTTGGACCTGGACCTGCTGCTGCCGTTGGGCCTGCTGCTGTTGGACCTGGACCTGGACCTGCTGCTGCCATTGGGCCTGCTGCTGTTGGACCTGGACCTGCTGCTGCCGTTGGACCTGGACCTGCTGCTGCCGTTGGACCTGGACCTGCTGCTGCCATTGGGCCTGCTGCTGCCGTTGGGCCTGCTGCTGTTGGACCTGGACCTGGACCTGCTGCTGCCATTGGGCCTGCTGCTGTTGGACCTGGGCCTGCTGCTGCCGTTGGACCTGGACCTGCTGCTGCCGTTGGACCTGGACCTGCTGCTGCCATTGGGTCTGCTGCTGCCGTTGGGCCTGCTGCTGCCGTTGGGCCTGCTGCTGCCGTTGGGCCTGCTGCTGCCGTTGGGCCTGCTGCTGCCGTTGGGCCTGCTGCTGCCGTTGGGCCTGCTGCTGCCGTTGGGCCTGCTGCTGCCGTTGGGCCTGCTGCTGCCGTTGGGCCTGCTGCTGCCGTTGGACCTGCTGCTGCCGTTGGGCCTGCTGCTGCCGTTGGACCTGCTGCTGCCGTTGGGCCTGCTGCTGCCGTTGGGCCTGCTGCTGCCGTTGGGCCTGCTGCTGCCGTTGGGCCTGGACCTGCTGCTGCTGCCGTTGGACCTGGACCTGCCGCTGCCGTTGGACCTGGACCTGCTGCCGCTGCCGTTGGACCTGGACCTGCCGCTGCCGTTGGACCTGGACCTGCTGCCGCTGCCGTTGGACCTGGACCTGCCGCTGCCGTTGGACCTGGACCTGCCGCCGCCGTTGGACCTGGACCTGCTGCCGCTGCCGTTGGACCTGGACCTGCCGCTGCCGTTGGACCTGGACCTGCCGCTGCCGTTGGACCTGGACCTGCCGCTGCCGTTGGACCTGCCGCTGCCGTTGGACCTGGACCTGCCGCCGCCGTTGGACCTGCCGCCGCCGTTGGACCTGCCGCCGCCGTTGGACCTGGACCTGCCGCTGCCGTTGGACCTGGACCTGCCGCTGCCGTTGGACCTGGACCTGCCGCTGCCGTTGGACCTGGACCTGCCGCTGCCGTTGGACCTGCCGCTGCCGTTGGACCTGGACCTGCCGCTGCCGTTGGACCTGCCGCTGCCGTTGGACCTGCCGCCGCCGTTGGACCTGGACCTGCCGCCGCCGTTGGACCTGGACCTGCCGCTGCCGTTGGACCTGGACCTGCCGCTGCCGTTGGATTTGGACCTGCCGCTGCCGTTGGGTCTGTACTGACCGCCACGGGCTTCAACTGGATTCCGGTGCAGGTAGGGTTTTTCCCCCCGCTACTGGAGGGCGCGATGTTGCTGTGTGAGGACGTGCTGTCGCCCTGGAATTCTTCGTGGTGAAGGTAAGTACGTTGCGTTTTCTGGTTACACTTTTTCCTGTTTTCTCGCAGCCGCGTTTGGTGCTGGGCTGCTCCGGATTGCATCGAATGTGGGAGCGCAAAGCCGCTGCGTCTGGACGCGCCGCCATCTTGTAGAATATATCCATTCAGATCAGTTATACCATCAGTTACATTCAGTTAAAGTCCTGGAGATGGAGCGAGGAAGATACAGAATGCAGAATATAGTTCATTGCATAGAATGTCATGCTGAATATGGTCACGTTGCGTTCTCCGTAGAACTGGACACGTACAGTTGGAGAACTCGAATTCTGTGAAAACAGAAAGCAAAGAATTCCTGCAAAAATATGACTTACTGTGCCGAGGTGCAATGCTCGAACGACGGATGAAGCAATGCTTCTACGACCGATGAAAGATCCTGCTGGTTTGGTGTTGTTGTAAACACTGAAGGTGACAGGCGCTTTAGGTTTTAGCTTCAGTTTTAGGTTTAATATTGTTGCATGTACCGAGGTACAGCAAACAACTTTGTTCTGCATGCTATCCAAAGAGATTACATTTCTTATGAAATGACACTATCGGTTCAAACTCGTGGACAAAGGGCACTTGTGTATGCGGATCCACTCACAGCGTGGTAAGTGTATGGATTCGCACAGCGGGTAGCAGAAATATAAAATGAGCTGCAAAAGGAGGTATTTGAAATAGAAACTATAACATCATTTAAAATACATTTGGACAAGCACATCTAGGAAGAGGTGAGAGTGATTCGCGGCAATGGCGGCAGTTGGGACGTTGTAGATGGGATACATTGATCGGCGTTGGCAGGCTGGGTGGAAGGACCTGTCCCGGTGGTGTATGATACATGACAATAGATAGAGCAAAGTGGAAGTTACAGCGTGCCGAATCCATGTATCAGCACTGCAGCGCATGGTTGTACATCTGTAACTCAGACGAAGTTCAATGTCCGTGATGGGGAGGAGGAAATTGAATTAGAATCCTAGCCTATGGAGGAACCGTTCATCAGCCCAATAACGGAGGAAATGAACCTATTCGTAAGTCTGGTGATGCGCGCTTTCAAGCTTCTCTCCCATTTGCCGGATTGGAGTTGGGGAAAGAAGAACTGAGCGGGGTTGGCCAAGTCTTTGATTATGTTGGGTGTTTGGGTAATGTTATGCAGCTTGGAATGTAGATGGATAATATCATTGGTCTGTGGTCTCTAATAGACTGGGCTAGATTTAAAACCCTCTACAATTTCTCGCGGTCCTGGCAGAGTTATTCCCAAACCAATCTGCTATGAAAAGTAACAATATGCTTGTAGAAACATTGAAAATAGGTGCAGGAGGAGGACATTTGGATCGTCGGTCCAGCACCGCCGTTCATTGTGATCATGGCTCATCACAAGCAGTAACCTGTGCCTGCCTTCTCCCCATATCCATTGATTCCACTAGCCCCTAGAGCTCTTTCTAACTCTCTTTCAAATTCATCAACGTGAATTGACCTCCACTGCCCTCTGTGGCAGAGAAATCCACAAATTCACAACTCTCCGGGTGAATAAGTTTCTTGTTACCTCAGTTTAAAATGGCCTCCCCTTTATTCTGTTGCCGTATTTTGACAAGGGTAACAGGGGACATAACAATTGTCTGTTTGTTTTCGTGTGTGTGCCTTCTAGGGTGTCGCTTCAATGTGATTGCTCCACGAAGGAAGGAATTTACACTCCAACGGTGGTGGGTACATGGGACAAGCAGTGGATGGAGTTAGTTGTGAAGTGTTCTACAGCCAGAGCGTTTGGAAATACAGATGCCAATGAGACAGGAGCAAGGAGGTAACACCCGGAGTATTGCGAGCAGTTTTAGTATTCAAATTTGAGGAAGGCCAGTCTTGCTATTGCGGGAGTGCAGCGTAACCAGGTTCACCAGGTTAATCCCCGGGATGGCGGACTGATGATAAAGAATGAATCGACTGGGCTTAAATTTCCTGGAATTTAGAAGGATGAGAGTGGATCGTATAGAAACATGTAACATTCTTAAGGGATTGGACAGGCGAGATGCAGGGGGGAAATTACCATTTTGGGGAGCCCAGAACCAGGACTCACAGTTTAGTAATAAAGGGTAGGCCATTTAAGACTGTGATGAGGAAAAACGTTTTCACCCATAGAGTTGTGAATATGTGGAATTCTCTGCCATAGAAGGCATTGCTTTCACTGGATGTATTCAAGGGATATGGGGGTCTTGGGGTTAACGGAATCAAAGGATATGGGATATGGGGAGAAGCTATGAACAGGGTACTGATTCCGGATGATCAATCATGAATGGACTAGTCCTGCAACACTTTTCTATGTTTTCTATGTTTTCTAAGACAAGGTGAAGCTCTGTTCAATCTGCAGTTCATTTTGTGATGAATGGTTTCAGTCCAGTCGACAGGTTGATGTTAACCAAACAACAAGGTTTGTCTGGAGGCAAATGGGCAACTCATCCTTGTGGCCTGTCCACAAGGCAATTCAGAGAACGCTGCCACGCACACCGACCATATCTTTGCCTATTTATCACGAAATACATGTTTCCATTCATGCTGTGTACATCTGGTACACGTAGAAACTGAAAAAAACACTTCACTTAAGCAGTTGACAGGCAGATGTTTGAGCTAATCTTGGTCTTGGTCTTGGTTATTGGTCCTCCAAAATATTCCAAATTGAATTTAAACTGGAGGCGGCGGAGTATGGACTTAAGCAAGAAGGCCTTCTTGGAGAAGAGCTGCCTGAAATGTAGTTGCGTCAGGTTGAGTAACTATAGTAGTGTGAAGACTATTCCATGCTTTCATTGTGCGAGGGAAGCATGAATTGCTATATACATCTGTCTTGGTTCGGTAACGTACAAGCATGTCCATTCATCTGCTGTGGAGTTGAGTATAGGAGCAAAGAGGTCCTTCTACAGTTGTACCGGGCCCTGGTGAGACCGCACCTGGAGTACTGTGTGCAGTTTTGGTCTCCAAATTTGAGGAAGGATATTCTTGCTATGGAGGGCGTGCAGCGTAGGTTCACTAGATTAATTCCCGGAATGGCGGGACTGTCGTATGTTGAAAGGCTGGAGCGATTGGGCTTGTATACACTGGAATTTAGAAGGATGAGGGGGGATCTTATTGAAACATATAAGATAATTAGGGGATTGGACACATTAGAGGCAGATAACATGTTCCCAATGTTGGGGGAGTCCAGAACAAGGGGCCACAGTTTAAGAATAAGGGGTAGGCCATTTAGAACGGAGATGAGGAAGAACTTTTTCAGTCAGAGGGTGGTGAAGGTGTGGAATTCTCTGCCTCAGAAGGCAGTGGAGGCCAGTTCGTTGGATGCTTTCAAGAGAGAGCTGGATAGAGCTCTTAAGGATAGCGGAGTGAGGGGATATGGGGAGAAGGCAGGAACGGGGTACTGATTGAGAGTGATCAGCCATGATCGCATTGAATGGCGGTGCTGGCTCGAAGGGCTGAATGGCCTACTCCTGCACCTATTGTCTATTGTCTATTGTCTATTGTGAGTTCGCATGAGAGAAATGTGTCACTGGTTAAAATGTACCTGGGCAGTGTGCGATGGAACTGGGTAACTGGTTGTTTTGTGAGATGTCCTGGTAATGGGTGTGGATCATCGAACGAAATCCATTTGTGTTGCATTATCAGTGAGATCGGTGATGGGTATGGATAAGCTGCTTCATTATCAGTGTGGTCAGTGATGGGACTGGATAAGCAGTTCTGTTATCCGTGAGTTTGGTGATGGGGCTGGATAAGCGGTGACATTATCATTGTGGTTAGTGATGGGTCTGGATAACCAATGGTATTATCAGTGTATTCACAAAATGCTGGAGTAACTCAGCAGGTCGGGCAGCATCTCGGGAGAGAAGGAATGGGTGACGTTTCGGGTCGAGACCCTTCTTCAGTCTGAAGAAGTGTCTCGACCCGAAACGTCACCCATTCCTTCTCTCCCGAGATGCTGCCCGACCTGCTGAGTTACTCCAGCATTTTGTGAATAAATCGATTTGTACCAGCATCTGCAGTTATTTTCTTAAATGGCATTATCAGTGTGGTCAGTGAGGGGCCTGGATTGGCAGTTTCATTATCAGTGTGGTCAGTGATGGGTCTGGATAAGCAGTGGCATTAACAGTATAGTCAGTGCGATCAGTGATGGCTCTGGATAAGCTGTGACATTATCAGCATTATCAGTGTGATCAGTGATGGTTCTGGACAAGCTACGACATTATCGATGTAGTCATTGAAGAGTCTGGATAAGCTGTGACATTATCAAGTGTAGTCAGTGAAGGGCCTGGATAAGCTGTGACGTTATCAGTGTAGTAAGTGATGGGCCTGGATAAGCTGTGACATGATCTCATTGTCTTGCTGCTGTTTTACATTTGACATGATAGAAACATAGAAACATGGAAAATAGGTGCAGAAGGAGACCATTTGGCCTTTCGAGCCAGAACCGCCATTCTTTGTGATCATGGCTGATCATCCACAATCAATAACTGGTGCATACCTTCTTCCCATATCACTTGATTCCACTAGCCCCTAGAGCTCTATATAACTCTCTTTTTAATTCATCCACTGAATTGGCCTTCACTGCCGTCTGTGGCAGAGAATTCCACAAATTCACAATTCTCGATGTGAAAACGTTTCTTCTCAGCTCAGTTTTAAATGGCCTCCCCTTTATTCTTAGACTGTGGCCCCGAGATCTGGACTCCCCCAACATTGGGAACATTTTTCCTGCATCTAGCTTGTCTAGTCCTTTTATAATTTGATACGTCTCTATTTATCTCTATTATACTGCATCTGCCCACTCACTCACTTGTCCAAGTCACCCTGCAACCTCCAAACAGCCAATCGCAGTTCATACTCCCACCCAGCTTGGTGTCATCTGCATACTTGCGAGTCTTACTTCTAATTCCATCATCCAAATCATTAATATCCATATCCTAAAACTCTCGTTTATTTGTATGTTTGTTCCTGAACTACAGCCAAGACGGTACACGATAGCGCGACAATTGTAGTCCCACCTTACTCGCCGTCGTTCCTTTGGTGCTAATGGAGAAAATTAGAACGTGACAGTGATTGTGGATGATCAGCCACGATCACATTGAATGGCGGTGCTGAATCGAAGGTACGAATGGCCTCCTCCTGCACCTATTTTTCTTTATTGTGTTCTATATCCTCCAACCCACCCCCACTCCACCACGGTGCGGCGCTCCCTCCTCTCCCCCTCCCCGTCCCGCAGTGTTGCGCTCAATACTCCCCCCCCCCCGCAGTGCGGGGCTCACTCCTCTCACCATTCCTTCGTATTTTCTCACGCAGGGTTGTGCTGCCTCCTCTGAGCTCCCCACTCTCGTCTCCGCTCCCGCAGTGCGGCGCTCCCTCCTCTCCGCACACCATCCACGTCTCCGCTCCCGCAGGGCGGCGCTTCCTCCGCTCCTCCTCCCCAATTAGGATAGTGTTAAATTCAATGAAAGGAGAGAGGGGAGGAAGTTAGGGGGAGAGGGAGAGGAGAAATATAGACGGGAGAAAGCGGAGAGTAAGAGGTGGAGGGAGAGGGAGAAGGGAGAGAGAGAGAGAGAGAGAGAGTGATACGGATTGCCGGACACACTAGTGGTGTGCGCACTGTGGGTTGGTACTGATGGAGTGACTCTTTGTTTGGCAGTAGTGATGGAGGGACAGAGGGTTTGGGTCAAAAACACCGTCGGGCTCGGTGCTGCGGTTCCCACAGCGTCCTGGAACAAATCATATTGATTACATCAGTCCGAAGAAAGGTCGCGACCCGAAACGTCACCCATTCTTTCTGTGCAGAGATGCTGGCTGTCCCGCTGAGTTACTCCAGCATTTGGTGTCTATGTTTGATTGCATTTGGCCCTGGAGCACTGTGTTCTGGGTCCCGGGATGGGGTCGTGGGTAACACAGATATCGGTTGCGACGTGTGTGGATCAAAGAAAACAACCTGGACATAGCAGTGACAGCTTCCTAGATTACACCGGGTCCAGGGTCCCAAGCCGGAGAGTGGCAGCATCGTGTCAGCAAAATTGATGAACATGCAAAAACCAGAAGGCACAGCTTTCAGAAACAGACTAAAGTTCAATTCAGATGGCTGGGACACGTGTTTTTATTTTAACTAGAGGGTGTCGGGTGCCTGAAACGTTCTCTAGTGTAGGTGGTGGAGGTTGGTGGTATCATGGCTTTTATGGGGCATTTGTATCGGCAAGTGGACAAACAAAGACTTGCGGTATTTGGATCACGCGTAAGCAGATGACATAAATATATCTTGACATCTTGTTCGGCCAAGAAATTATGGGCCGAAATGCCTATTCCTGCGCTGTGCATTTCCATATTCTATGTACAAATGCACTTGTCAGTGTAAAAAAAAAAATACCAGAGTGCAGAATGCTGATTTACGGTTTTTTATTACGTGTACCGCGGGAAACAAAAAAGGTGTTTTTTAATATGTTATTGAAGCAAAACAGTTAAATAATACACAAACGCAATCATTTCAAACTCTAGTTCATGAGATGGGACAACTGAGCATTTGCATCAGTTTGGAGATGTCACCCATTCCTTCTCTCCAAAGATACTGCCTGACCCGCTGAGTTACTCCAGCATTTTGTGTCTACCTTCGATTTACACCAGCATCTGCAGTTTTTATTTCCTACACTTTAAAATACACGTGGACAGAGTGCATGAATAGGAATGATTACGATGAATGATGGGCAATCGCACGCAAATGGGACTCACGTCGAAGGAGCATGGAAGAGCTGAGCCCCAGGACCAGATTCCGTGCTTTGTGGCTCTGAATTCCGCAGGTATTCCGTAACCTGTTCTCAGCCTGTAAGTTTGAGGTTCCACGTTTGGGCAGTTTAACGGAGTACGAATAACAAACTGGAATGAGTGAAAATGGGTTGTAGATTGTCGGCGTGCATCGATGGTTAAAGAGCTTGTTTTTGTTTGTGTTTGGACCATGACTTTATGAGCGAACAAGTGCACGAATTACCCTGAGTGGGAATTTCACCGCGTTCATCAGCTCCTGTCTGAATTTACTCTGGGTCACCACGTATATACATGTGTTGGTGCAGGTACTGAGAAGCTGTAAAAACCCCGAAGCGACAATCGTGATATAGTAATAACCGGTGGGGGAGAGGTCATATCCGATCTTCGCAACACCCGCAAAGATGACAAAGACAGCTTGTGGTGCCCACAGCAATACGAAAGTGCCCGTGATACTAAAGAATAAAACAATGGATTTCCTGCGGTTCTCCATCTCCGGGTCCTTGTCATTCTCTCCGTTGCTGCGGCCCCTGAGACCCCTGCGGACTCTGCTGTCCGCTACAATCCGCCTGACCGTCAGCACATTGAGCAGAAGGATCAGAAAGAACGGGAGACAAGGGGTCAGAACGCGGTGTGTGACATTATATGCGATCCATGCAGACGACGTATAGTAGGTGGGTTTAGTGTAGCACAGCCAGGGAAGATTATCAAACTCGTAGCCAGGATCTATCGTAAAACAGCTGGGGATATTCTCCAAACAGCCCAGCACAATCACTGCCCCGATAACCACAGCCGCCGTTCTCTCGGTACAATATTTTATTTTCAGCTTCTCACAACAAATGGCCACAAACCGATCGAAGGTGAAGGGTACCGTCAGCCAGACAGAGACCGCGGTGGTTGCAAAGACCAGGAATAGGACAGTCGTGCACACGGGAGTAATGTTCAGAAAAGAATACGGGAAGTAAATTGGAATAGTCTGACGTAGAAACTGGAGAAGATCTTCCGATGTTAGGGGACGATTACAATGAAAGTGATGGTAAAGCAAGTGATATGGTGAAAGAGCAGGTTGCCAAGGAATTATTAGAGGAAGAATACAACAGACTTCATCAACTGGGTATAAGTCAGAGCTATGGAGATCTTAATCACTGGGCACCGTAAGGGCTAGTGAATGAGACCCAGCAGAGGTGTAGGAACCAGAGGCGGGATCAACAAGCCAGCCTATCGACCCTGAACACCGCTTGGTCCAGGCTCTAGGGGCTTATAAAGCACCGCGAGATCAGGTATAAACTCGGATGACTATATGACCCGCCTATGATACGTCTCTGCTGGGTTTTCGCCCTGATAGTTGTCATAAATGACAAAAGGGGGGAATGAGGAATTAAGGTAAAATACGAAGTAAGTCTGATTAAGTCAAGGTCTAAAAAGATAGCCGTCTGGGTAAAGGTTAATTAGAAACAACTATCACTGCTTTCTTTGCTATTGTGTGATATATCTCTGTTCGGTAGCTAGAAGTTGTGAAACCATGGACGGTTGAGAAGTGATTAACATCCTAATCACAGAATGTTCCAGCAGATACAACAATAGGATATACGGGACTGGTCATAACTGGGGACTGGGAAGTGCCTACGGGGCTAGTTGTGATTGGATGAACATGTTGGAACAATGTCTCTCAATTGAACAATGCCCCTCAATTGTGCCCCCATCATTCTATTGTTTGGAAACTATATAAACATTGTCTTGGTATGTATGAGTATGTTTGTCCCAGCCTGTTTCGGAGACCGTGAGCGCTGTAGGAGCAGAATTGGAGGAATCATCGCAGCGCTGCATTAAAGGTTTGAATTGAAGAGCAAGTGTTTGGATCAATTATTATTGAACTAGATTGACATAAAGAACCGGAATCGTCACAAGGATACCCAGATCTCTTTGTACTTCCCCATTTCCTAACTTGACACCATTCAGATAATAATCTGCTTTCCTGTTCTTTCCACCAAAGTGGATAGATAACTTCACATTTACCCACATTAGAAGGGGAGGTGCAACGAGACCAAGGCGTCCTTGCATGTCACTCACTGAAAGTAAGCATACAGGTACAACAGGCAGCGAAGAAAGCTCATGGCATGTTGGCCTTCATTACGACAGGATTTGAGTACAGGAGCAAGGAGGTCACACCCGGAGTATTGCGAGCAGTTTTAGTATTCAAATTTGAGGAAGGCCAGTCTTGCTATTGCGGGAGTGCAGCGTAACCAGGTTCACCAGGTTAATCCCCGGGATGGCGGACTGATGATAAAGAATGAATCGACTGGGCTTAAATTTACTGGAATTTAGAAGGATGAGAGTGGATCGTATAGAAACATGTAAAATTCTTAAGGGATTGGACAGGCGAGATGTAGGGGGGAAATGACCATTTTGGGTGAGTCCAGAACCAGGACTCACAGTTTAAAAATAAAGGGTAGGCCATTTAAGACTGTGATGAGGAAAAACGTTTTCACCCAGAGAGTTGTGAATATGTGGAATTCTCTGCCACAGAAGGCATTGCTTTCACTGGATGTATTCAAGGGATATGGGGGTCTTGGGGTTAACGGTGTCAAACGATATGGGATATGGGGAGAAGCTAGGAACAGGGTACTGATTCTGGATGATCAATCATGAATGGGCTACTCCTACAACACTTTTCTATGTTTTCTAAGACAAGGTGAAGCTCTGCTCAATCTGCAGTTTATTTTGTGGTGAATGGTATCAGACCAGTCGACAGGTTGATGTTAATCAGACAACAAGGTTTGTCTGGAGGCAAATGACCAACTCATCCTTGTGGCCTGTACACAAGGCAATTCAGAGAGCGCTGCCACGAACACCGACCATGTCTTTGCCTATTTATCATGAAATGCATGAGAACATGTTTCCCTTCATGCTGTGTACATCTGGTACACGTAGAAACTGAAAAAAACACTTTACTTAAGCAGTTGACAGGCAGATGTTTGAGCTAATCTTGGTCTTGGTCTTGGTTATTGGTCCTCCAAAATATTCCAAATGGAATTTAAACTGGAGGTGGCAGAGTATGGACTTAAGCAAGAAGGGCTTCTTGGAGAAGAGCTGCCTGAAGTGTAGTTGCGTCAGGTTGAGTAACTATAGTAGTGTGAAGACTATTCCATGCTTTCATTGTGCGAGGGAAGCATGAATTGCTATACATATCTGTCTTGATAGCTGGGATCTCAAATTGAATCGAATGCCATCATCTACTCCTGATGGGTTTGGGTTTGGTGTAGATGTGGTAATCTATGTCGAGCTGACCATTTAACATTTTGTACAAACAGGTCAAACGGCGGGCTTTACGTCTGTCTTGGAGAGTGTTCCACCCCAATAAATTTCGAAGTTCGGTAACACTCGCTTCTCTCTCACAGGTATTTGTAACAAAACGAGCTGCCTGCCTTTGGACACGTTCGATCGAAGAAATGTTTTTAATTGTGTATGGGTCCCATGCTGCAACTGCCTAGTCCAAAAGTAGTCTGAAGCAGTCCCGTAGTCCTGGCTTGCCCAAACTCCCCCGACAGCTCCGAAACCTGTTTCCGGGCAACAATTCAAGTCAAGTCAATTCAAGTTTATTTGTCACATACACATCCACGATGTGCAGTGAAATGAAAGTGGCAATGCCTGTGGATTGCGCACAAAAAAAGAATTACAGTTACAGCATATAAATAAAGTTAATAAGTTACTATCGTGTAGACAAAAATTTAGTCTCTGGAGTTATAAAAGTTGACAGCCCTGATGGACTGTGGGAAGAAACTCCGTCTCATCCTCTCCGTTTTCACAGCGTGACAGCGGAGGCGTTTGCCTGATCGTAGCATCCGGAACACTCCGTTACTGGGGTGGCAGGGGTCCCTCATGATCTTGCTTGCTCTGAATCTGCACCTCCTGATCTATAGGTCCTGCAGGGGGACGAGTGTAGTTCCCATGGTGCGTTCTGCCGAACGCACTACTCTCTGCAGGGCCATCCTGTCCTGGGCAGAGCTGTTCCCAAACCAGACTGTGATGTTGCCGGACAGGATGCTCTCTACAGCCCCAGAGTAGAAGCAATGAAGGATCCTCAGAGACACTCTGAATTTCCTCAGTTGTCTAAGGTGGTAAAGGCGCTGCTTTGCCTTCCCCACCAGTGCGGCAATGTGCGTTGCCCATGTCAGATCCTCTGTGATGCGGACTCCCAAGTATTTGAAATTGATCACCCTATCCACAGTAGACCCATTTATCTCCAGTGGCGTGTACGTCCTTGGATGTTTAGCCCTTCTGAAGTCCACAATCAGCTCCTTCGTTTTAGTGACATTCAAGAGGAGGCTATTGTCCTGACACCAGAGTGCCAGATCAGCCACCTCCTCCCGGTAGTGAGATATCCTGGGTAAGGAAGTACATTTATTCAATGTTATCATTGAGGTCAGTGATGGGTATGGATAAACAGTGACATTATCAGTGCGGTCAGTGGTGCGTCGGTAACAGCAATCACATTATCAGTGTGGTCAGTAATGGGTCTGGATAAGCAGTGACATTATCAGTGTGGGACAATGACTGCTGATGCTGGTACAAAATCGAAGGTATCACAAAATGCTGGAGTAACAGCAGGTCAGGCAGCATCTAGGAGAGAGGGAATGGGTGACGTTTCGGGTCGAGACCCTTCTTCGGACTGATGTCAGGGGGCGGGACAAAGAAAGGATATAGGTGGAGACAGGAAGACAGTGGGAGAACTGGGAAGGGGAGGGGAAAGAGCGGGGAAATAGAGAGACACAGGAACTATCTAAAGTTGGAGAAGTCAATGTTCATACCATTGGGCTGCAAGCTGCCCAAGCGAAATATGAGGTGCTGTTCCTCCAATTTCCAGTGGGCCTCACAATGGCACTGGATGAGGCCCATGACAGAAAGGTCAGACTCGAAATGGGAGGGGGAGTTGAAGTGCTCAGCCACAGGGAGATCAGGTTGGTGAAGGCGGACTGAGCAAAGGTTTATTTGACACATTTTTACGACACATAATTTGACACATTATCAGTGTGGTCAGTGATGGGTCTTGATAAGCCGTGCCATTATCAGTGTGGTCAGTGGTGGGTCTGGACAAGCCGTGACATTATCAATGTGGTCAGTGATGGGTCCGGATATGGGTCCGGATGGTTTCAGGTCGACACCCTGCTTCAGACTGACAAGTAAGAAGGATCTCGAACCGAAACGTCACCTATAACTTTTTTTAGAGATGCTGCCCGCCGGCTGAGGTACTCCAGCATTTTGTGTCTATCTTCGACTTAATTGCTGTGCGCATTTGTCAAGTAATTGTAGAGTGCATACCCCCTTTCACGGCGCTAACTGAGACACGTTGAAACGGAAAGATGCAGTTTTGAGATCAGAGACAGAAATTTCTTGACCAGCCGAACATAGACTTCCAACGTCTATATTTATTTCCCTGACTGATGAGGGTCGATGCCTTAAATCCTCTGCACCACCTATTTACCTGTGATGCCTCTTACACAGATCTGTGAAAGTTTAATCCATCTGCTCGACCAAACTCCCCAGTGAAGGTCAGGACCTGAATTGACTTCCCAAAATAAACACTTCCCACTTCTCTGAAATAAGCACCATCAGCTGCCCGATTCCTCAGCTGAAAAAAACCTCCCTGCGATAATTCTTGACAACCATCCAAACTGGCTGCAAAGAGAAACCATGCTAACTAATGCGCCCCCCCCCCCCCCCACCGACATTTAAACCTTTAACTAATGCGCCCCCCCGTACCTTTAAGAAATGCGCTCCCCCCCGGACCTTTAACTAATGCGCTCCCCCCACGGACTAACTAATGCCCCCCCGGACCTTTAACTAATGCGCTCCCCCCGAGACCTTTAACTAATGAGGCCCCCCAACCCCCAGAACTTTAGCTGATGCGCTCCTCCCACGGATCTTTAACTAATGCACTCCCCCACCCCCCCCCCCCGACCTCTAACCGATGCGCTTCCCCCCACGGACCTTTAACTAATGCGCCCCCCTCCGGACCTTTAACTAATGCGCACCCCTCCCCCCGGACCTTTATCTAATGCGCCCTCCCCCCGGAACTTTAATACGCTCCCCCCCGGACCTTTAACTAATGCGCTCCCCCGCCCCCCCTCGGACCTTTAACTAATGCGCTCCCCCCCGGACCTTTAACTAATGCGCCCCCCCCCCGGGCCTTTAAATAATGCGCTCCCCTCCCCCGGATCTTTAACTAATGCGTTCCCCTCCCCCGGACCTTTAACTAATGCACGCTTTCCCCACCCCCGGGAGCACCGCCGGCTGTCCCGCCGTGCCTCGCGCCTGACATTCCTGACCGCCGGGAGGTGTAGTCGCCTCTTCCGCTCCAAGAGGGGAGGGAACCCTGCCGGCTGACGGGACGGCCGTGCTCAATGCCTTCCTCCCCCTTAACTCTCCCCTTCCCTCTCCCCTTTCCTCTCCTCTTTCCAATGGGGGTAGGGGGCGAGGTGAGGGGTGGGGGTGACGAGAGCGTCAGGTGGGGAGGATGGGGAGGAGGAAGGGGGAAGGAGAAGGAGGGAGGAGGAGAGGGAGAGGGGAGGGTGAGGAAGGGGGGGTGGAGGGGGTGGGGATGGAGTGGGTGAGGGGGGTATGGGGAAGAGGAGCGGGTATGGGGGGAGGAGGAGGGGGATGGAGCGGTGAGGGGGGTGGGGTGAGGAGGAGTACGGGGATCGCGTAGGTGAGAAGGGGTGGGGGAGGCGGAGGTGTGGGGGAGGAGGAGGAGGGGGTTGGGGGGAGGAGGGGGCCGAGTAGGTAAGGGGGCGGTGGGTGGGGATGGAGGAGGGGGGGTGGGAGGAGAATGGGGGGGAGGGGGAGATGGAGGCGGGGTTAGGAGGAGGAGGGTGGTTCAAGTGGATGGAGGGGATGTTGGGAACTTTTTGGAAATTAGTAATCACTCAGTAAAGATGATAGAAGGGCACCATTGCCTAGACTTACCTTTCAAACAAGAAAGTGTTAGTCTGCCGATTAACCGCTGCATTGCAGAACAACGCCTTTAGGATCTGAAACGCGTTTGGCAAGAATACAAAATTTCATGAAGAATATACACCTTTCCTGACGGAGATGATTAATAATGGTTATGCTGAAATGGTACTAGAAGACCAGCTGAATCGATGTGATGGAGAGCTTTGGTACATCCCACACATTGGGGGTATCATTCAAATAAAGGAACTTTAAGAGTGCTCTTCGACTGTGCTACGGTTTTCAAGGGTAAATCACTTAATTTTCACCTGCTGCAGGATCCAGACCGAACGAACTCAATCATCGGAGTTCTTTTCGGATTCAGATGAGCGCCGGTGGCTTTGATGGCGGATATCAAGGCAATGTTTCATCAGGTCAAGGTATCGGAAAAGCATGTTAACTCCTTGCGATTCCTATGGTGGCCGGATGGTGATGCACCACAAGATCTCGTTGAATACAGGAGTAGTGTCATCACCAAGTTATACAAACTTCGCATTGAGGAAAAGCGCCGAGGACAATGAAGCTCACTTTCCAGAAGAAGTGACAAACACCGTAAAGAGCTATTTCTATGTGGACGATTGTTTAAAATCCATGTCGATGGAACAGGAAGCAATCCAAATGGTACAACATCTGACTTCCCTCTGCAATAAGGGAGGATTCATGCTATCGAAATGGATCAGCAACAGCCGTGCTGTATTGGAAACCATTCCACTAGATAACAGATCCAAGGAGACCCGGGAGTTGGATTTGAACAAAGACAATCTGCCCATGGAGAGAGCTTTGCGATTGCACTGGTGCGTTGAAACAGATGTATTCAAGTTCATAATTTCGATTCAAGAACGACCATGTACAAGACGGAGAATCCTGTCCGTGCTTGGTTCTCTTTACGACGCGTTGGGATTTCTTGCACCATTTACACTACCAGCCAAGTAATTTTTACAAGATGTCTGCAAGAAGAAATTTGAATGGGATGAGAGTACAATGCAAATCTTCTCTCAGCGATGGACAGTGTGGTTAGTAGATCTCGACAAGATCTCGGAGTTCAGGGTGGACCGGTATATGAAGCCTACAAACTTTGGCCGAATCAAATTTGCACAGCTGCATTATTTGTCTGACGCAAGTGAAAATTCTTACGGTACAGTTTCATATCTAAGACTGGAAACTGATAACAATGAAGTACATGCTGCATTCTTAATGGGAAAGGCCAGAGTGGCACCAATGAAGCAAATGACCAGAATGGAGCTTGCAGCCGCAGTCTTAGCTGTTAGAATTTACATATTACTGCAAACAGAACAGCAGCTTAAGCTGGAGGAATCTACCTTCTGGACTGATAGCATGACAGTGCTTAAGTACATCAACAATGAAAACAAACGCTTCCTAACATTGGTAGCAAACAGGATCTCTTTTGTAAGGGATGCTACTAATGTATCACAGTGGAAGTATGTTAATACCAAGGAAAATCTCTAGATGAAACCTCGAGAGGATTAACAGCAAACCGATTCTGGAGCAGTAAGAGATGGATCAGTGGGCCAGAGTTTCTCTGTAAAACAGAGCGAGAATGGCCAAGGTTTAACCTAGAAACTGAAATCTCTGCTAACAATACTGAGATCAAGCAAGACATCTCAGTGAACGCCATTATCAAGGATCCATTGGATTGAACAAACTATTTAATAAACAATAGACAATAGACCATAGACAATAGGTGACGGAGTAGGCCATTCGGCCCTTCGAGCCAGCACCACCATTACATGTGATATATTACCATTTCTCCTCATGGAATAAGTTAAAAGCTGTGGTAGCTTGGTTTCTTAAAGTAAATACAATGCTTTTGCAGCGGACTCGTAAGAGAAAGGAAACTCGGGCTGCTATGAGCAGCCTTGAAACAGATTCTGACAAGCTGAAAGAAAAGGTTGACAAAGAGATGCAAGTCTTTAAGGCCTCATACCGGGGACAATGCTCATGTCATGATAATCTTGTTAAGGCAGAAAATGCAGCCTTCTCTTTCTGTCAAAGACAAGGATACAAGGAAGCGCTATCAACATTACAATCTGGTGAGCATGATGTTAAAAGAAGTTGTCATTTATATAGGCTTGATCCAATACTGGATAAAGGAATTCTGAGACTAGCTGGTCGCCTGAATAAACTAGCGATGCCTGAAGAGGCTAAGCATCCTATTATTCTCTCGAAGAACTTTCATATTTCAACATTGCTGTGACGCCATATTTATGAACAGATCGGGCATTGAGGAAGAAGTCACATGTTGTCGCAACTTCGTAAGCTTTTATTGTTCCGTTTAATATCTATTGATAATTGCTTCGGTGTATACGGAGAACAATTAGGGGCCGATGTGTAGGAGCCAATTACGCTTAAATTGGTTACTATCATTATATTATGGCTTTGTTTAATATTTCTAGTTTCTGTTTTTTTGTTGTTGCATGTTTGTGGGTGTGATTTGATACGTAATGAGGAGTGCCTACATCTGAGGAGGCTACCGTAGCCAGAGAGATTGGGTGTCAGTTCAGTCTCGGAGGATGGAGAGAATACAGTTTTTAACCATACGACCACACTACCACAACCACGAACACACGACTACACAATCTCGACTGTATTGTTTGCAGAAGAAACAGTTGATAAGAACGAAAAGTTATGAATTACTCTTTTGATGTGTGCTACGTTAATAAAGACCAATTAGTCAAGAAACAGCGTTTGGAGTATTTGTTTTTGTTATCTCAGAATGCGGTGTTTGCATCAGCCATACCTCCACTCCATCCCGAGCAGTAATGGCTATCGAAGTTGGACTTTGAGACGGTATAGAAACTGCCATTATATAAAATATTATAAAATATACATTGCCCCGCTTAGCTACTCCAGTGTTTTGTGTTTATCTTTGGCATAAACCAGTAATTGCAGATGCTTGTTATTATCTTCGAAAGTAATATTTTATCAGGGTCGATATTCAGTGGAACTGGGATTAATGGAAGGAAGGGAGTGTGTGAGAAGCACGCCTGGACCGGGGACTGTTGGAGCAGATGCGGTTATCAAGGCAGTGAAGCAGCATTATATCACCACTACTATTCGTGGTCAAAAATGTGAGGAAGAAATGTCGAATGGAAATTCAAACGAATATTTCAGTATCTGTCTTGCAATATCAGGGACACCATGGCGTGAATGATGATTTATTTTTGGAAATAAAATACGATAGCTGGAGTGGTAGATGGGATCAATGGTGATACTCATCGAAATCACACCAACATTAAATGAAATAACCTAGTGTCATGGACCATCAATTCATTGGAAAGCATGAATTCTTACTTTCAGTGAAACATACATAAAGTGCTGGTGTAACAGAGGGTCAGGCAGCATTTTTGGAGAACGTGTGGAGATGACAGCGGTAGAGTTGCTGCTTTACAGCGAATGCAGCGCCGGAGACTCAGGTTCGATCCTGACTACGGGTGCTGCACTGTAAGGAGTTTGTACGTTCTCCCCGTGACCTGCGTGGGTTTTCTCCGAGATCTTCGGTTTCCTCCCACACTCCAAAGACGTACAGGTATGTAGGTTAATTGGCTGGGTAAATGTAAAAATTGTCCCGAGTGTAGGATAGTGTTAATGTGCGGGGATCACTGGGCGGCACGGACTTGGAGGGCCGAAAAGGCCTGTTTCCGGCTGTATATATATATGACTAGGTTAATTCCCGGAATGGCGGGACTGTCGTATGTTGAAAGGCTGGAGCGATTGGGCTTGTATACACTGGAATTTAGAAGGATGAGGGGGGATCTTATTGAAACATATAAGATAATTAGGGGATTGGACATATTAGAGGCAGATAACATGTTCCCAATGTTGGGGGAGTCCAGAACAAGGGGCCACAGTTTGAGAATAAGGGGTAGGCCATTTAGAACGGAGATGAGGAAGAACTTTTTCAGTCAGAGGGTGGTGAAGGTGTGGAATTCTCTGCCTCAGAAGGCAGTGGAGGCCAGTTCGTTGGATGCTTTCAAGAGAGAGCTGGATAGAGCTCTTAAGGATAGCGGAGTGAGGGGGTATGGGGAGAAGGCAGGAACAGGGTACTGATTGAGAGTGATCAGCCATGATCGCATTGAATGGCGGTGCTGGCTCGAAGGGCTGAATGGCCTACTCCTGCACCTATTGGCTATTGTCTATTGTCTATTGATATGATATGACGTTTCGGATAGTGACCATTATTCAGACTCCTTTTTCAGCGACCCGCTTTGTTTTTTTACTCGATCCTCAAGTTATTTGCTTGTCATCTCCCATGGTGCAGTCAATGGCAGTGACGCAAGGTGTTTGTTTCTTGAGCGTCACTAATGATGATCAGCAGGTATGAGTTCTTGTCGCTGGAGACCTATCGCTCTGTATATCTCGGTGCGCACCAGAAGGCAGGACCACAGAGCTGCGGCGATGATGGACTGACGGAGCCACAGGAGTTAATTGTGTCTCACAGCTATGGGATATCCACTGATCTATCGAATTCAAAAAATATATTACCCTACCATAGCGACTGTCGCTGTTTTCGGTAATTTGTTTTGTCTTTGATTTTCATGTACGTGCTCATGCTGTGAGACATTCCGTGAAGTACTCCGGCGCTGCCGACGTTAAACAAACATTTTATTTCTGTTTCGATAATTAACTTGTTTAATTTCGTCAGATATCCATTTTCCTTCTGTAACTGCCGCAGTGTGTACGTCATGCCCGTTGTTTATCCTGGACTGCGCCACTCTCTCTACATCCTCGCCACCGCGCCACAGTCAGCACTGCCGATGTCGCACAGTTCCGGAGATGCAGGTTCAATCTCCACATGTGCAATGTTTCATCGGTCGTCCTCCGACTCCGCGCTATTCCTGGCTGCGCTCGTCTTTCCTCCCACGTGCAGTTGACCTGCCTATTAATGGTTCTCCCACTACAATACGGGCCTGAGTGTGGATGGATGCTGCAATCTGGAGGGCAGTTGATGAGAATGTGGACGGAATTAAAAGCTGTGAACGTAATATACATTGGCGTTTGATGGGTTGCGTGCGCACCGTGACCCAAACGCTGCAGTCTCTGAGCATTTTCGGGTCATTTGGTCAACGCATCCAAGTTTGAAAACCTTCCAATCAGACAATGTTGCTCAGATACATTTGTGCAGGTCTTGTGTCAGTAATATTTCTTCTCCCCTTCACAGTGAACCTGTTGGCGATAGTGATACTCTGTCGAGGTAAATGCGGTCTCTCCAAATGCATCACACGCTACCTGGTGGCCATGGCAGCGTCTGATCTCCTGGTCGGCATCACTGATCCGTTGCTACGTCTGACTATTCTACTTCGCTTCCGTTATTCTTTTATCAACATGACTCCCGTGTGCACGACTGTCGAATTCCTGATCTTTGCAACCACCGCGGTCTCTGTCTGGCTGACGGTAGCCTTCACCTTCGATCGGTTTGTGGCCATTTGTTGTGAGAAGCTGAAAATAAGATATTGTACCGAGAGAACGGCGGCTGCAGTTATCGGGGCAGTGATTGTGCTGGGCTGTTTGGAGAATATCCCCAGGTGTTTTGCGACAGATCCTGGCTACGAGTTTGATAATCTTCCCTGGGAGTGCGTCAATAAACCCACCTTCTATACATCGTCTGCATGGATCGCATAAAGTGTCACACACCGCGTTCTAACCCCTTGTCTCGCGTTCTTTCTGATCATTCTGTTCAATGTGCTGACGGTCAGGCGGATTGTAGCGGCCAGCAGAGTCCGCAGGGGTCTCCGGGGCCGCAGCAACGGAGAGAATGACAAGGACCCGGAGATGGAGAACCGCAGGAAATCCATTGTTTTACTCTTTAGTATCACGGGCACTTTCATATTGCTGTGGGCACCACAAGCTGGCTTTTACATCTTTACGCGTATTGCGAAGATCAGACATGACGGCTCCCCCACCGGTTATTACTATATCACGAGAACCACGTCGACGCTTTTACAGCTTCTCAGTACCTGCACCAACACGTGTATATACGTGGCGACCCAGAGTAAATTCAGACAGGAGCTGATGAACGCGGTGAAATTCCCACTCAGGGTAATTCGTGCACTTGTTCACTAATAAAGACATGCTACACACACAAACAAAAACAAGCTCTTTAACCCTTCGATCCGCGCCGACAAATCTATCACCCATTTTACACTCATTCCACTTTGATAACAGCATCCTTACACACTGAGGGCAGGTTATGGAATACGTGCGGAATTCAGAGTCACAAAGCACGGAATCTGGTCCTGGGGCTCAGCTCCTCCATGCTCCATCGACGTGAGTCCCATTTGCCTGCGATTGCCCATCATTCATCGTAACCATTCCGATTCAAGCATCCTGCCGTCGTTTATTTTAATGAGTTGAACCCTCCCCTGCAGATGCTGTTTTAAATCGAAGGTCGACACAAAATGCTGGAGTAACTCCGCGGGTCAGGCAACATCTCTGGAGAGAAGGATTGGGTGACATCACGAAATTGATGCAAATGCTCATTTGCCCTATCTCTTGAACTTGAGTTTGATATGATTGCATTTGTGTATTATTTGTTATCTGTTTTGTTTCAATAACATAATTTTTAAAAACCCTTTCGGGTTCAGCGCGGTACACGTAATAAATAAAAAAAACATAATTCTGCATTCTGAACTGTGGTTTATATATTTTTACGCTGACCGGTGCATTTGTACATAGAATATGGAAATGTACAGCGCAGGAAAAATAAGTTCGGCCGAACATGATGTCAAGATATATTTATGTCATCTGTTTACGCATGATGCAAATCCCGCAAGTCTTTGTTTGTCCACGTGCTGATACAAATGCCTCATAGAAGCCATGATACGACCAACCTCCACCACCTGCACTAGAAGAGCGTTTCAGGGACGCGAAACCCTCTGGTTAAAAGAAACACGTGTCCCAGACAGCTCAATTGAACTTTAATCTTTTTCTTAAAGCTGTGCCTTCTGGTCTTTGCATGTTCACCAATTTTGTTGACGCGATACTGCCAATCTCCGGCTTGGGACCCCCGGAACTGGAGTAATCCAGACCGCTGTGCCAGGGCGCCGGATACTGTTTAGTCCAGGTTGTTTCTTTGCTACATGGAGGTCGCCACCGATATCTGTGTAATCCACGCCCCCTTCCCGAGACCCAGAACACAGAGCTCCAGGACCATATGTAATCAAGCATTGACACCAAATGCTGGAGTAACTCAGCGGGCAGGTAGCTTCTTTAAAGAGTAAGAACTCCGCTGCCCGTCTACTCACACACACCTCGATCCGTGACCATATCACCCCCGTCCTTTATAAACTCCACTGGCTCCCCATCCCCCAGAGAATCCAGTACAAAATCCTCCTCAAAACCTACAAAGCCCTCCATAACCTGGCCCCATCCTACCTGACCGACCTCCTCCACAGGCACACTCCCACCTGCACCCTCCGCTCTGCCGCTGCCAATCTCCTATCCCCCCACATCCGGACTAAACTCAGATCCTGGGGGGACAGGGCTTTTCTCCATCGCTGCTCCCACCCTATGGAACTCACTACCCCAAACCGTTAGAGACTCCCCCACACTCACCACATTCAAAACATCGCTGAAGTCTCACCTGTTCAGTACTGCCTTCAACCACTGAAGGTCACCTCACCTACTGTTCATTTATTTATTTACTTATTTATCTATTTATTAATTTCCCTATGTTCTCAAAATCTCTGTAAAGCGTCTTTGAGTATATGAAAAGCGCTATATAAATAAAATGTATTATTATTATTATTATTAAGAACGGTGAAGTTTCGGGTCGAGACCCTTCTTCGGCCTGATGTCATCGAGTAGGATCTGTCTTATGACGCTGTGGAAACCGCACCACCGAGCCTGACGATGTTTTTGACACAACCCCTCTGTCACTCCATCACTGCAGCCACACAGAGCGTCACTCCATTAGTACAGTGTGTCAGGCAATCAGCAGCACACCACAGTGTCACTCCATCCCTGCTTCGCCACACAGTGTTACCTCAATTAATGACCTGTCCACAGTGCGTCAGACCACTAGTAATATCCATAGTGTGTTACTATCTCAGCACAATCCCATTATTATTACCCCACAGGGTATCATTCCATCAGTGAGATACCACCGTATGTCAGTCCATCAGTAACATACCGCTGTGCGTCAACACATCAGTGTGCTAATCCATCAACACAACCCCGCAGTTTGTCACTCCATCAGTACTACCCCATCGTGTGTGTGTGTCTCTCTCTCTCATCTCTCTCTCTCTCTCTCTCTCTCTCTCTCTCTCTCTCTCTGTCTCTCTCTCTCTCCCTCCCTCCCTCCATCCCTCCCTCTCTCTCTCTCTCTCTCTCTCCCTCCCTCTCTCCCTCCTCTCTCTCCCTCTCTCTCTCTCCCTCTCTCTCTCTCTCTCTCTCTCTCTCTCTCTCTCTCTCTCTCTCTCTCTCTCTCTCTCTCTCTCTCTCTCTCTCTCTCTCTCTCTCTCTCTCTCTCTCTCTCTCTCTCTCTCTCTCTCTCTCTCTTTCGTTCTCTCTATCTCTATCGATTTCTGTGTCACTCTCTACTTTTCGCTCTCTCTCTGTTTCGTTCTCTCTATCTCTATCAATTTCTGTGTCACTCTACTTTCTCTCTCTGTTTCGTTCTCTCTATCTCATCAATTTCTGTGTCACTCTCTCCTTTCTCTCTCTTTCTGTTTCGTTCTCTCCATCTCTATCGATTTCTGTGTCACTCTATCTTTCTCTCTCTCTCTCTCTCTCTGTTTCGTTCTCTTTATCTCTATCAATTTCTGCGTCACTCTACTTTCTCCCTCACTCTCTTTGTTTTGTTCTCTCTATCTCTATCGATTTCTGCGTCACGCTCTAATTTCTTCCTCCCTCTCCCAATCTCCTCTCTCGCTCTCTCTCTCTCTGTTTCGTTCTCTCTATCTCTATCTATTTCTGTCTCACCCTCTCCCTCCCCCTCTCTTCCCCTCTCTCTTTCTCTTTCACCCGCCCCCCTCCCTTTCGCTCCCACTCTTCGCTCCCTCTGTCCCCTGGACAATGGAGGACCCGGCGGGGGGTGGGGGGGGGGCTAGATGAACAAAGGGGGACCTAGTAACTTTGTAAGTGCCCTTAATGTGGTGACTACATGCATACCCTGGGTATGCAAGCGAAGAATTTCACTGTGACTTGTCACCTGTTCCAATAAAGAACTCAGTTCAATTCAAAACTTCTCTGGGTCTGAACGTCTATGTTTCTCTTTGTCCGTCTCTCCCTGCCTCTCATCTCTCTCCCTCCCACTCCCTCTCTCTTTCACGGTGATTCCCACTCACCTGTCCATTTCCGTCTCTCACCGGTGAGAGGGCACAGCCTCAGATTAAAGGGCGCTCTTTCAGAAAGGAGGTGAGGAGGAACCCCTTTAGCCAGAGGGCGGTGAATCTGTGGGATTCTTTGCCGCTGAGGGCTGTGGACGCCACAAGTCAGTGGATAGTTGTTCAGGCAGAGATAGATAGATTCTTGATTAGAACGGGTGACAGGGGTTATGGGGAGAATGCGGTTAGGGAGAGGGGATCTTATCGAAACGTATAAGATTATTAAGGGGTTGGAAACGTTAGAGGCAGGAAACATGTTCCCGATGTTGGGGGAGTCCAGAACCAGGAGCCGCAGGTTTAAGAATAAGGGGTAGGCCATTTTGAACGGATATGAGGAAAAACTTTTTCAGGTTGTGAATCTGTGGAATTCTCTGGCCTCAGAAGGCAGTGGAGCCAATTCCCTGGATGCATTCAAGAGAGAGCTGGATAGAGCTCTTAAGGATAGCGGAGTCAGAGGATATGGGGAGAGGGCAGGAACGGAGGGGGTACTGATTGAGATGATCAGCCATGATCGCATTGAATGGCGGTGCTGGCTCGAAGGGCCGAATGGCCTACTCCTGCACCTATTGTCTCTTGTCTATGATACCACAGAACTTTATTTATCCCGGGAGGGAAATTGATCTGCCAACAGTCATAAAAAACGCATGATACATGAAGTTAAAGTGATGAGCGCGAAGTATTGGGGGTTGTGCAAGGATTGGAGTGGGGAGTCAGTCTCAGTCTAGCCCACGGACAGCAGGGGGAGGGTTGTACGGTTTGATAGCCACAGGGTAGAAGGATCTCCTGTGGCGTTCTGTGCTGCTCTTGGTAGGACCAGTCTGTTGCTGAAGGTGCCCCTCAGGTTGGCCGGTGTGTCATGGAGGGGGGGTGAGCAGTATTGTCCAGGATGCTCTGCAGTTTGAGGACCATCGTCCCCGCCAAGACCCCCCGTGAACCCAACTCCAACTCCGGCCCCCAGCACGGAGCCGGCCTCTCCCGATGAGTTTGTTGGTGTGGGGTCGGGGGTCTGGATATGATTGCTAAGACATAGAAAAAGACATAGAAAATAGGTGCAGGAGTAGGCCATTCGGCCCTTCGAGCCCTGTATGCACCGCCATTCAATATGATCATGGCTGTTCATCCAACTCAGTATCCTGTACCTGCCTTCTCTCCATACCCCCTGATCCCTTTAAGCCACAAGGGCCACATCTAACTCCCTCTTAAATATAGCCAATGAACTGGCCTCAACTACCTTCTGTGGCAGAGAATTCCACAGACTCACCACTCTCTGTGTGAAAAAAAACGTTCTCATCTCGGTCCTAAAAGACTTCCCCTTATCCTTAAACTGTGTGACCCCTTGTCTGGACTTCCCCAACATCGGGAACAATCTTCCTGCATCCAACCCCTTAAGAATTTTGTAAGTTTCTATAAGATCCCCCCTCAATCTTCTAAATTCCAGCGAGTACAAGCCCCACTCTATCCAGTCTTTCTTCATATGAAAGTCCTGCCAACCCAGGGATCAGTCTGGTGAACCTTCTCTGTACTCCCTCTATGGAAAGAATGTCTTTCCTCAGATTGGGAGACCAAATCTGGTTGTCCCGGGAGCGTGCTTCCACCAGGGCCCGGCGGAGGCCGAGACTCCCACAGTGTCTAGCCGAGGCACTGCAGGCTGGCCAGCATGGGCCAGCAGGGGACATCGTGGGCCGAAGGGCAGTGGTGGCCGTAAGAAGCACAGACTCACGGCCGTATTTGTGTTCTAGCAGAGAGACCATTGTGCCTGCAACTCTCATCCTGATCGCCCTGCTTACCATCGGGGGAGATTGTGCCAGAATGTAGGGTCTGTCTGTCTGTCTGTCTGTCAGTGTGTGAGGCTTCATTTATAACTCCCTGCAATTTCTCGCGTTCGAGACAGACATGTCCCCGATCATATAAGATTATTAAGGCATTGGACACGCTGGAGGCAGGAAACATGTTCCCAATGTTGGGGGATTCCAGAACCAGGGGCCACAGTTTAAAAAATAAGAGGTGGGCCATTTGGAATGGAGATGAGGAAAACGTTTTTCACTCAGAGAGTTGTAAATCTGTGAATTCTCTCCCTCAGAAGGTAGTGGAGGCCAATTTTATGGACGCTTTCAAGAGAGAGCTAGATAGAGCTCCGAGGGATAGCGGAGTCAGGGGTTATGGGGAGAAGGCAGGAAGGGGGACTGATTGAGAATGATCAGCCATGATCACATTGAGATCACATTGAATGGTGGTGCTGGCTCGAGGAGCCGAATGGCCTCCTCCTGCACATATTGTCTATTGTCTATTGTCTATACTCCACGGTCATTAATACGGTCCGCGATACGGTATCAGGTGTTTTACTGTGATTTTCCTCCTGTGCCGACTCCTCGTCATGTCTTCGCATTTGTCCAACAGTTCATTTGTGGTTAACCCCCACTCAGTACCTTCTTTTGTATATCAATACAGTTTGTGTTACATGGACAATCTTAGTAGTCATCTTAGTTCGAATATTCAGATCTGATCATAGTTGTTACTTATGTCAGATCATTAGGTTAGGTGAGGTTAGACTACGTCTGTTATCATCACATGTTCCGAGGTGCAGTGAAAGGCGTGGGTTTGCACGCTATCCATTCAGATCAGTTATACCATCAGTTACATTCAGTTAAAGTCCTGGAGATGGAGCGAGGAAGATACAGAATGCAGAATATAGTTCATTGCATAGAATGTCATGCTGAATATGGTCACGTTGCGTTCTCCGTAGAACTGGACACGTACAGTTGGAGAACTCGAATTCTGTGAAAACAGAAAGCAAAGAATTCCTGCAAAAATATGACTTACTGTGCCGAGGTGCAATGCTCGAACGACGGATGAAGCAATGCTTTCTACGACCGATGAAAGATCCTGCTGGTTTTGGTGTTGTTGTAAACACTGAAGGTGACACAGGCGCTTTAGGTTTTAGCTTCAGTTTTAGGTTTAATATTGTTGCATGTACCGAGGTACAGCAAACAACTTTGTTCTGCATGCTATCCAAAGAGATTACATTTCTTATGAAATGACACTATCGGTTCAAACTGGTGGACAAAGGGCACTTGTGTATGCGGATCCACTCACAGCGTGGTAAGTGTATGGATTCGCACAGCGGGTGGCAGACACATATAGAATGAGGTGCAAAAGGAGGTATTTGGAATAGAAACTATAACATCATTTAAAATACATTTGGACAAGCACATATAGGAAGAGGTGAGAGTGATTCGCGGCAATGGCGGCAGTTGGGACGTTGTAGATGGGGTACATTGATCGGCGTTGGCAGGCTGGGTGGAAGGACCTGTCCCGGTGGTGTATGATACATGACAATAGATAGAGCAAAGTGGAAGTTACAGCGTGCCGAATCCATGTATCAGCACTGCAGCGCATGGTTGTACATCTGTAACTCAGACGAAGTTCAATGTCCGTGATGGGGAGGAGGAAATTGAATTAGAATCCTAGCCTATGGAGGTCCCGTTCATAAGCCCAATAACGGAGGAAATGAACCTATTCGTAAGTCTGGTGGTGCGCGCTTTCAAGCTTCTCTCCCATTTGCCGGATTGGAGTTGGGGAAAGAAGAACTGAGCGGGGTTGGCCAAGTCTTTGATGATGTTGGGTGTTTGGGTAATGTTATGCAGCGTGGAATGTAGATGGATAATATCATTGGTCTGTGGTCTCTAATAGACTGGGCTAGATTTAAAACCCTCTACAATTTCTCGCGGTCCTGGCAGAGTTATTCCCAAACCAATCTGCTATGAAAAGTAACAATATGCTTGTAGAAACATTGAAAATAGGTGCAGGAGGAGGACATTTGGATCGTCGGTCCAGCACCGCCGTTCATTGTGATCATGGCTCATCATCCACAAGCAGTAACCTGTGCCTGCCTTCTCCCCATATCCATTGATTCCACTAGCCCCTAGAGCTCTTTCTAACTCTCTTTCAAATTCATCAACGTGAATTGACCTCCACTGCCCTCTGTGGCAGAGAAATCCACAAATTCACAACTCTCCGGGTGAATAAGTTTCTTGTTACCTCAGTTTTAAATGGCCTCCCCTTTATTCTGTTACCGTATTTTGACAAGGGTAACAGGGGACATAACAATTGTCTGTTTGTTTTCGTGTGTGTGCCTTCTAGGGTGTCGCTTCAATGTGATTGCTCCACATCAGAGTGGCAAGATTTAAATGAAAGTGAATGAAGGAATTTACACTCCAACGGTGGTGGGTACATGGGACAAGCAGTGGATGGAGTTAGCGGTGAAGTGTTCTACAGCCAGAGCGTTTGGAAATACAGATGCCAATGAGACAGAAGCAATAAATAATTAGGGAGCTGTCGTGCAATAAATGTTGAGTAGGAACTGATTCTGCACCAATGTCCAGGTGGGCCGACGAGCAGCACCGATGTTGCTTTGAGTTTGAAAATTGATACCACACTGCATGTTGTTCGTCAATATCGGAGTTTTGATGAGATCATTAACTTCTGACATAACATATATTCCTTCTTTCCGCGGATGTCTTCTGACACCTGAGTATTTCCCGACCTCCTCTTGTATTTCAGATGCCGGAGAATTACTACGGCCCGCAACCCGGTATCAGCGTGTGTTTGGTTTCTTACTCCCGTCCCCACACTTCGCCTTCTCCTCGCCATTGCCCAACAGTCCATTTCTGGTTAACGGCCACTCATCACCTTCTCTTTTATATCAACACCGCCTGTGTCTCATGTACAACCTTAGTCAGCATCGTCGTACGACCATTCTCGCTCTGATCAGAGTTGTTATTTAATCTCAGGTCATTTAGTCAGGGTAGGTCTATTATTGTCACACGTAACGAGGTACAGTGCAAAGCTTTGTTTTACATGCTTTTCACTCAGTTCACACATGCAGGTTCAGCAGGCAGTGAAGAAAGCCAATGGCACGTTGGCCTTCATAACAAGAGGAGTTGAGTATAGGAGCAAAGAGGTCCTTCTACAGTTGTACCGGGCCCTGGTGAGACCGCACCTGGAGTACTGTGTGCAGTTTTGGTCTCCAAATTTGAGGAAGGATATTCTTGCTATGGAGGGCGTGCAGCGTAGGTTCACCAGGTTAATTCCCGGAATGGCGGGACTGTCGTATGTTGAAAGGCTGGAGCGATTGGGCTTGTATACACTGGAATTTAGAAGGATGAGGGGGGATCTTATTGAAACATATAAGATAATTAGGGGATTGGACACATTAGAGGCAGATAACATGTTCCCAATGTTGTGGGAGTCCAGAAGAAGGGGCCACAGTTTGATAATAAGGGGTAGGCCATTTAGAACGGAGATGAGGAAGAACTTTTTCAGTCAGAGAGTGGTGAAGGTGTGGAATTCTCTGCCTCAGAAGGCAGTGGAGGCCAGTTCGTTGGATGCTTTCAAGAGAGAGCTGGATAGAGCTCTTAAGGATAGCGGAGTGA
>NC_135991.1:355731-380155 GCF_053455715.1 Rhinoraja longicauda
GTCCTTCCTCAAACTAGGAGACCAAAACTGCACACAGTACTCCAGGTGCGGTCTCACCAGGGCCCCTGTACAACTGCAGAAGGACCTCTTTGCTCCTATACTCAACTCCTCTCGCTATGAAGTCCAACATGCCTTGAGTTCCAGTGAACACAAGCCCAGTCTTTCCAATCTTTCCTCGTACGACAGTCCCGCCATCCCGGGGATTAACCTGGTGAACCTACGCCGCACTGCCTCAATAGCAAGGACGTCCTTCCTCAAACTAGGAGACCAAAACTGCACCCAATACTCCAGGTGTGGTCTCACCAGGGCCCTGTACAACTGCAGAAGGACCTCCCTGCTCCTAAACTCAAATCCTCTTGCTATGAAGGCCAACATACCATTGGCTTTGGAAGATTGTGTCCAGTTTTGGTCTCTAAACTGTGAATGTCGCCGTGACCGTGTGACATCACTAAACGATGTGACCGTGTGACGTCACTAAACGATGTGACCGTGTGACGTCACTAAACGATGTGACCGTGTGATGTCACTAAACGATGTGACCGTGTGATGTCACTAAACGATGTGACCGTGTGAGATCTTAATCACTGGGTACCGTAAGGGCTAGTGAATGAAACCCAGCAGAGGAGTAGGAATCAGAGGCGGGATCAACAAACCAGCCTCTCGACCCTGAACGCCGCTTGGGCCAGGCTCAAGGGGCTTATAAAGCACCACGAGGTCAGGTATATACTCGGATGACTATATAACCTGCCTCAGATGAGTCTCTGCTGAGTTTTCGCCCTGACAGTTGTTATAAATTGACAAAAGGGGGGAATGAGGAATAAAGATAAAATACGAAGCAAGTCTGATCAAGTCAAGGACTAAAAAGATAGCCGTCTGGGTAAAGGTTAATTAGAAACAATTTTCACTGCTTGCTTTGCTATTGTCTGATATATCTCTGCTCGTAAGCGAGAAGTTGTGAAACCATGGACGGTTGAGAAGTGATTAACATCATAATCACATAATGTTCCAGCAGATTCAACAATAGGACGTACGGGACTGGTCGTAACTGGGGACTGGGAAGTGCCTACGGGGCTAGTTGTGATTGGATGAACATGTTGGAACAATGTCTCTCAATTGAACAATGCCCCTCAATTGTGCCCCACCATTCTATTGTTTGGAAACTATATAAACATTGTCTTGGTATGTATGAGTATGTTTGTCCCAGCCTGTTTCGGAGACCGTGAGCGCTGTAGGAGCAGAATTGGAGGAATCATCGCAGCGCTGCATTAAAGGTTTGAATTGAAGAGCAAGTGTTTGGATCAATTATTATTGAACTAGATTGACATAAAGAACCGGAATCGTCCACAAGGATACCCAGATCTCTTTGTACTTCCCCATTTCCTAACTTGACACCATTCAGATAATAATCTGCTTTCCTGTTCTTTCCACCAAAGTGGATAGATAACCTCACATTTACCCACATTAAACTGCATCTGACATGCATCTGCCCACTCACACAACCTGTCCAAATCACCCCGCATCCTCATAGCATCATCCTCACGGTTCACACTGCCACCCAGCTTTGTGTCATCCGCAAATTTGCTAATGTTTGAACATTAACAATTGAACGAATAACGCATAATGCTCCAAATTAAATATAAATTGCTTGCTTCAAATCTAAGAAAGAGGCAGTTGATATACTCTGCTGTGCCCTGCGCCCAGTGGGAAATATTAGTTCCAGTCGGTGAACACGAAGGCTGATTATTATCTGAATGGTGTCCTGATTAGGAAGAAGGGGAGGTGCAACGAGACCAAGGCGTCCTTGCATGTCACTCACTGAAAGTAAGCATACAGGTACAGCAGGCAGCGAAGAAAGCTCATGGCATGTTGGCCTTCATAGCGACAGGATTTGAGTACAGGAGCAAGGAGGTCACACCCGGAGTATTGCGAGCAGTTTTAGTATTCAAATTTGAGGAAGGCCAGTCTTGCTATTGCGGGAGTGCAGCGTAACCAGGTTCACCAGGTTAATCCCCGGGATGGCGGACTGATGATAAAGATTGAATCGACTGGGCTTAAATTTACTGGGAATTTAGAAGGATGAGAGTGGATCGTATAGAAACATGTAAAATTCTTAAGGGATTGGACAGGCGTGATGTAGGGGGGAAATGACCATTTTGGGTGAGTCCAGAACCAGGACTCACAGTTTAAGAATAAAGGGTAGGCCATTTAAGACTGTGATGAGGAAAAACGTTTTCACCCAGAGAGTTGTGAATATGTGGAATTCTCTGCCACAGAAGGCATTGCTTTCACTGGATGTATTCAAGGGACATGGGGGTCTTGGGGTTAACGGTGTCAAAACGATATGGGATATGGGGAGAAGCTAGGAACAGGGTACTGATTCTGGATGATCAATCATGAATGGGCTACTCCTACAACACTTTTCTATGTTTTCTAAGACAAGGTGAAGCTCTGCTCAATCTGCAGTTTATTTTGTGGTGAATGGTATCAGACCAGTCGACAGGTTGATGTTAATCAGACAACAAGGTTTGTCTGGAGGCAAATGACCAACTCATCCTTGTGGCCTGTACACAAGGCAATTCAGAGAGCGCTGCCACGCACACCGACCATGTCTTTGCCTATTTATCATGAAATGCATGAGAACATGTTTCCCTTCATGCTGTGTACATCTGGTACACGTAGAAACTGAAAAAAACACTTTACTTAAGCAGTTGACAGGCAGATGTTTGAGCTAATCTTGGTCTTGGTCTTGGTTATTGGTCCTCCAAAATATTCCAAATGGAATTTAAACTGGAGGTGGCAGAGTATGGACTTAAGCAAGAAGGGCTTCTTGGAGAAGAGCTGCCTGAAGTGTAGTTGCGTCAGGTTGAGTAACTATAGTAGTGTGAAGACTATTCCATGCTTTAATTGTGCGAGGGAAGCATGAATTGCTATACATATCTGTCTTGATAGCTGGGATCTCAAATTGAATCGAATGCCATCATCTACTCCTGATGGGTTTGGGTTTGGTGTAGATGTGGTAATCTATGTCGAGCTGACCATTTAACATTTTGTAAAAACAGGTCAAACGGCGGGCTTTACGTCTGTCTTGGAGAGTGTTCCACCCCAATAAATTTCGAAGTTCGGTAACACTCGCTTCTCTCTCACAGGTATTTGTAACAAAACGAGCTGCCTGTCTTTGGACACGTTCGATCGAAGAAATGTTTTTAATTGTGTATGGGTCCCATGCTGCAACTGCCTAGTCCAAAAGTAGTCTGAAGCAGTCCCCGTAGTCCTGGCTTGCCCAAACTCCCCGGACAGCTCCGAAACCTGTTTCCGGGCAACAATTCAAGTCAAGTCAATTCAAGTTTATTTGTCACATACACATACACGATGTGCAGTGAAATGAAAGTGGCAATGCCTGTGGATTGCGCACAAAAAAGAATTACAGTTACAGCATATAAATAAAATTAATAAGTTACTACCGTGTAGAAAAAAATTTAGTCTCTGGAGTTATAAAAGTTGACAGTCCTGATGGACTGTGGGAAGAAACTCCGTCTCATCCTCTCCGTTTTCACAGCGTGACAGCGGAGGCGTTTGCCTGATCGTAGCATCCGGAACACTCCGTTACTGGGATGGCAGGGGTCCCTCATGATCTTGCTTGCTCTGAATCTGCACCTCCTGATCTATAGGTCCTGCAGGAGGGCGAGTGTAGTTCCCATGGTGCGTTCTGCCGAACGCACTACTCTCTGCAGGGCCATCCTGTCCTGGGCAGAGCTGTTCCCAAACCAGACTGTGATGTTGCCGGACAGGATGCTCTCTACAGCCCCAGAGTAGAAGCAATGAAGGATCCTCAGAGACACTCTGAATTTCCTCAGTTGTCTAAGGTGGTAAAGGCGCTGCTTTGCCTTTCCCACCAGTGCGGCAATGTGCGTTGCCCATGTCAGATCCTCTGTGATGCGGACTCCCAAGTATTTAAAACTGATCACCCTATCCACAGTAGACCCATTTATCTCCAGTGGCGTGTACGTCCTTGGATGTTTAGCCCTTCTGAAGTTCACAATCAGCTCCTTCGTTTTAGTGACATTCAAGAGGAGGCTATTGTCCTGACACCAGCGTGCCAGATCAGCCACCTCCTCCCGGTAGTGAGATATCCTGGGTAAGGTACTCCAGCATTTTGTGTCTATCTTCGACTTAATTGCTGTGCGCATTTGTCAAGTAATTGTAGAGTGCATACCCCCCTTTCACGGCGCTAACTGAGACAGGTTGAAACGGAAAGATGCAGTTTTGAGATCAGAGACAGAAATTTCTTGACCAGCCGAACATAGACTTCCAACGTCTATATTTATTTCCCTGACTGATGAGGGTCGATGCCTTAAATCCTCTGCACCACCTATTTACCTGTGATGCCTCTTACACAGATCTGTGAAAGTTTAATCCATCTGCTCGACCAAACTCCCCAGTGAAGGTCAGGACCTGAATTGACTTCCCAAAATAAACACTTCCCACTTCTCTGAAATAAGCCCCATCAGCTGCCCGATTCCTCAGCTGAAAAAAACCTCCCTGCGATAATTCTTGACAACCATCTAAACTGGCTGCAAAGAGAAACCAGGTAACTATGGACAAGTCATACAAGCATGCTAACTAATGCGCCCCCCCCCCCCACCGACCTTTAAACCTTTAACTAATGCGCCCCCCCGTACCTTTAAGAAATGCGCTCCCCCCCGGACCTTTAACTAATGCGCTCCCCCCACGGACTAACTAATGCCCCCCCGGACCGTTAACTAATGCGCTCCCCCCGAGACCTTTAACTAATGCGGCCCCCCCAACCCCCAGAACTTTAGCTGATGCGCTCCTCCCACGGATCTTTAACTAATGCACTCCCCCCCCCCCCCACCCCCCCCAGACCTCTAACCGATGCGCTTCCCCCCACGGACCTTTAACTAATGCGCCCCCCCCTCCGAACCTTTAACTAATGCGCACCCCTCCCCCCGGACCTTTATCTAATGCGCCCTTCCCCCGGAACTTTAATACGCTCCCCCCCCGGACCTTTAACTAATGCGCTCCCCCCCTGGGCCTTTAACAAATGCGCTCCCCCCGGATCTTTAACTAATGCGATGCCCCCCCCCCGGACCTTTAACTAATGCGCTCCCCCCTCTGGACCTTTAACTAATGTGCTCCCCCCCCCCGACCGAAAACGAATGCGCTCCCCCCGGACCTTTAACTAATGCGCTCCCCCCCGGACGGAAAACGAATGCGCTCCCGCCCCCCAACGGACTTTTAACTAATGCGCTCCCCCTCACCCGGACCTTTAACTAATGCGCTCCCCCCTCCCGGAACTTTAACTAATGCGCTCCCCCCCTGCACCTTTAACTAATGCACTCCCCCCCCCGGACCGAAACTAATGCGCTCCCCCCCTGGACATTTAACTAATGCTCACCCCCCCCTCGAACCTTTCACTAATGCGCTCCCCCCCCGGACCTTTAACTAATGCGCCCCCCCCGGGCCTTTAAATAATGCGCTCCCCCTCCCCCGGATCTTTAACTAATGCGTTTCCCTCCCCCGGACCTTTAACTAATGCACGCTTTCCCCCACCCCCGGGAGCACCGCCGGCTGTCCCGCCGTGCCTCGCGCCTGACATTCCTGACCGCCGGGAGGTGTAGTCGCCTCTTCCGCTCCAAGAGGGGAGGGAACCCTGCCGGCTGACGGGACGGCCGTGCTCAATGCCTTCCTCCCCCTTAACTCTCCCCTTCCCTCTCCCCTTTCCTCTCCTCTTTCCAATGGGGGTAGGGGGCGAGGTGAGGGGTGGGGGTGACGAGAGCGTCAGGTGGGGAGGATGGGGAGGAGGAAGGGGGAAGGAGAAGGAGGGAGGAGGAGAGGGAGAGGGGAGGGTGAGGAAGGGGGGTGGAGGGGGTGGGGATGGAGTGGGTGAGGGGGGTATGGGGAAGAGGAGCGGGTATGGGGGGAGGAGGAGGGGGATGGAGCGGTGAGGGGGGTGGGGTGAGGAGGAGTACGGGGATCGAGTAGGTGAGAAGGGGTGGGGGAGGCGGAGGTGTGGGGGAGGAGGAGGAGGGGGTTGGGGGGGAGGAGGGGGCCGAGTAGGTAAGGGGGTGGTGGGTGGGGATGGAGGAGAGGGGGGTGGGAGGAGAATGGGGGGGAGGGGGAGATGGAGGCGGGGTTAGGAGGAGGAGGGTGGTTCAAGTGGATGGAGGGGATGTTGGGAACTTTTTGGAAATTAGTAATCACTCAGTAAAGATGATAGAAGGGCACCATTGCCTAGACTTACCTTTCAAACAAGAAAGTGTTAGTCTGCCGATTAACCGCTGCATTGCAGAACAACGCCTTTAGGATCTGAAACGCGTTTGGCAAGAATACAAAATTTCATGAAGAATATACACCTTTCCTCACGGAGATGATTAATAATGGTTATGCTGAAATGGTACTAGAAGACCAGCTGAATCGATGTGATGGAGAGCTTTGGTACATCCCACACATTGGGGTATCATTCAAATAAATATATATACTCATACAGTCTATGTAAACGTGGGCTAAGCAAATCATAAAATTTTTTATAAAATTCGGAGCCTAAACCATCTGGTCCTACTGCTTTACCATTTTTTAAAGAACCAATAGACTCCTCAATATCCTTTGTCGTAATCTCCCTTTCTAATACTTCTCTATCGTTTGAATCTAAACCTTTTAAATTACATTTTTTTTTAAAGTCTGCTATTCCTTCTGATTGTGCTACGGTTTTAGTTGAATAAAGGCTCTGATAATATTGGAGAAATCTATCATTTATGTCCTTGGGCATTTTTAATAATTCTCCTGTCTCTGTTCTAATTTTATGAATTATTTTTTCCCCTTCCATTTTTCGTAACTGACGTGCTAATAGTTTTTGTGGTTTGTCTCCAAATTCAAAATGTAATTGTTTTGTTTTTTGATAGAGTTTTATTACTTGTTCTGAATACATTTTATTTAATTTATATTTCAATACCGCAATTTTATTATATTTTAGAGTAGATGGCATTCTCGCATTTTCTATATCTAGTTGTTTGATTTCACTTTCCAATGTTTGTTGCCTAATCCTGTTCTCTTTATTATAAAAAGCTTGAGCAGAAATTAATGTACCTCGAACATACGCTTTAAACGTTTCCCACATAAGAGAAATAGGTGTGTCAGGGTTGTCATTTACCTCAAAAAATATTTGAATCTGTTTAATAATATATTCCTGGCATGACTTTTCGTTCACAATTTGTGGGTTAAATCTCCAATATGCTTGTTTCTCGGACATTCCATTTAATTTAATCATGAATGTTACAGGTGCATGATCTGAAATTATAATGTTATGATATTTAGAATTATAAATAAATGGAATAAACGTAGAGTCAACTAAAAAATAATCTATTCTTGAGTATGTTTTGTGTACTGGTGAGTAAAATGAATATTCCCGTCCAATTGGATTTTCTATTCTCCAGACATCCTTAATATTAGTGGTATTAATAAATGAATTTAGAAATACACTTGATTGAGATTTTACTTTTTTTTGCATTGATGATCTATCTAAGTATGAATCTAATGTACAATTGAAGTCTCCTCCAATTATTAATTTATATTGTGTAAATTCAGGAATTTTATTAAATGTTTTATTAAAGAACATAGGGTTATCGAAATTAGGCCCGTAAACATTAAGAAGAATCACTTTTTCTCCATTTAACTCTCCAACTAATATAATATATCTACCATCAATATCCACTATTGTTGAGGAGTTCTTAAAAGGTATTCCTTTACGAATTAGTATTGCAACTCCTCTGGACTTGTGGGAAAAGGAGGAATGATATGATTCAGCAATCCACTTAGCTTTAAGTCTATATTGAGATTCCTTCTTAAGGTGTGTTTCTTGAAGAAATATTATATCAGTTTTGATTAAATTTAGATGTGCCAAAACTTTGCCTCTCTTAATTGGTTCATTGATTCCCTTGACATTCCAACTACAAAATGTTATTCCCTGACCCCCTCTTGTCATATTAATATCTTGCATATTGTTTCTAACACACAGAACCTGACCCTGCTCCCGAACCTCGAATAGATGAATTTAAAATCATATACATCGCTCTTCCGAGCACATCTCCTTGTATTTGTCTTATTTTTCCATTCAAACATTAAGTTATAAAAATATTTAAAAAGAGAAAAGTGATAGAGTTGATTAATATAGGGTGAAAGAAAAGAAACTACCTCTACAATTAGTGTAGTTAGTGATAGCCACACTAACGTGGCTAGAATTCTAAAGACTTCCGTAGCCTTTGTAAAAAAAAAAATTCCAGCTCCGTGCGCAAAGGAAATAAAGGGTTATTTCTAACATTCATATATCTTCTTTGGGAGTAACAAACTTATTTACCTACCCATACATACACACACCCGATATCCACATATATATATATATACATCCCCAAGAAAGTGTTAGTCTGCCGATTAACCGCTGCATTGCAGAACAACGCCTTTAGGATCTGAAACGCGTTTGGCAAGAATACACCTTTCCTCACGGAGATGATTAATAATGGTTATGCTGAAATGGTACTAGAAGACCAGCTGAATCGATGTGATGGAGAGCTTTGGTACATCCCACACATTGGGGGTATCATTCAAATAAAGGAACTTTAAGAGTGCTCTTCGACTGTGCTACGGTTTTCAAGGGTAAATCACTTAATTGTCACCTGCTGCAGGATCCAGACCGAACGAACTCAATCATCGGAGTTCTTTTCGGATTCAGATGAGCGCCGGTGGCTTTGATGGCGGATATCAAGGCAATGTTTCATCAGGTCAAGGTATCGGAAAAGCATGTTAACTCCTTGCGATTCCTATGGTGGCCGGATGGTGATGCACCACAAGATCTCGTTGAATACAGGAGTAGTGTCATCACCAAGTTATACAAACTTCGCATTGAGGAAAAGCGCCGAGGACAATGAAGCTCACTTTCCAGAAGAAGTGACAAACACCGTAAAGAGCTATTTCTATGTGGACGATTGTTTAAAATCCATGTCGATGGAACAGGAAGCAATCCAAATGGTAAAACATCTGACTTCCCTCTGCAATAAGGGAGGATTCATGCTATCGAAATGGATCAGCAACAGCCGTGCTGTATTGGAAACCATTCCACTAGATAACAGATCCAAGGAGACCCGGGAGTTGGATTTGAACAAAGACAATCTGCCCATGGAGAGAGCTTTGCGATTGCACTGGTGCGTTGAAACAGATGTATTCAAGTTCATAATTTCGATTCAAGAACGACCATGTACAAGACGGAGAATCCTGTCTGTGCTTGGTTCTCTTTACGACGCGTTGGGATTTCTTGCACCATTTACACTACCAGCCAAGTAATTTTTACAAGATGTCTGCAAGAAGAAATTTGAATGGGATGAGAGTACAATGCAAATCTTCTCTCAGCGACGGACAGTGTGGTTAGTAGATCTCGACAAGATCTCGGAGTTCAGGGTGGACCGGTGTATGAAGCCTACAAACTTTGGCCGAATCAAATTTGCACAGCTGCATTATTTGTCTGACGCAAGTGAAAATTCTTACGGTACAGTTTCATATCTAAGACTGGAAACTGATAACAATGAAGTACATGCTGCATTCTTAATGGGAAAGGCCAGAGTGGCACCAATGAAGCAAATGACCAGAATGGAGCTTGCAGCCGCAGTCTTAGCTGTCAGAATTTACATATTACTGTAAACAGAACAGCAGCTTAAGCTGGAGGAATCTACCTTCTGGACTGATAGCATGACAGTGCTTAAGTACATCAACAATGAAAACAAACGCTTCCTAACATTGGTAGCAAACAGGATCTCTTTTGTAAGGGATGCTACTAATGTATCACAGTGGAAGTATGTTAATACCAAGGAAAATCTCTAGATGAAACCTCGAGAGGATTAACAGCAAACCGATTCTGGAGCAGTAAGAGATGGATCAGTGGGCCAGAGTTTCTCTGTAAAACAGAGCGAGAATGGCCAAGGTTTAACCTAGAAACTGAAATCTCTGCTAACAATACTGAGATCAAGCAAGACATCTCAGTGAACGCCATTATCAAGGATCCATTGGATTGAACAAACTATTTAATAAACAATAGACAATAGACCATAGACAATAGGTGACGGAGTAGGCCATTCGGCCCTTCGAGCCAGCACCACCATTACATGTGATATATTACCATTTCTCCTCATGGAATAAGTTAAAAGCTGTGGTAGCTTGGTTTCTTAAAGTAAATACAATGCTTTTGCAGCGGACTCGTAAGAGAAAGGAAACTCGGGCTGCTATGAGCAGCCTTGAAACAGATTCTGACAAGCTGAAAGAAAAGGTTGACAAAGAGATGCAAGTCTTTTAGGCCTCATACCGGGGACAATGCTCATGTCATGATAATCTTTTTAAGGCAGAAAATGCAGCCTTCTCTTTCTGTCAAAGACAAGGATACAAGGAAGCGCTATCAACATTACAATCTGGTGAGCATGATGTTAAAAGAAGTTGTCATTTATATAGGCTTGATCCAATACTGGATAAAGGAATTCTGAGACTAGCTGGTCGCCTGAATAAACTAGCGATGCCTGAAGAGGCTAAGCATCCTATTATTCTCTCGAAGAACTTTCATATTTCAACATTGCTGTGACGCCATATTTATGAACAGATCGGGCATTGAGGAAGAAGTCACATGTTGTCGCAACTTCGTAAGCTTTTATTGTTCCGTTTAATATCTATTGATAATTGCTTCGGTGTATACGGAGAACAATTAGGGGCCGATGTGTAGGAGCCAATTACGCTTAAATTGGTTACTATCATTATATTATGGCTTTGTTTAATATTTCTAGTTTCTGTTTTTTTGTTGTTGCATGTTTGTGGGTGTGATTTGATACGTAATGAGGAGTGCCTACATCTGAGGAGGCTACCGTAGCCAGAGAGATTGGGTGTCAGTTCAGTCTCGGAGGATGGAGAGAATACAGTTTTTAACCATACGACCACACTACCACAACCACGAACACACGACTACACAATCTCGACTGTATTGTTTGCAGAAGAAACAGTTGATAAGAACGAAAAGTTATGAATTACTCTTTTGATGTGTGCTACGTTAATAAAGACCAATTAGTCAAGAAACAGCGTTTGGAGTATTTGTTTTTGTTATCTCAGAGTGCGGTGTTTGCATCAGCCATACCTCCACTCCATCCCGAGCAGTAATGGCTATCGAAGTTGGACTTTGAGACGGTATAGAAACTGCCATTATATAAAATATTATAAAATATACATTGCCCCGCTTAGCTACTCCAGTGTTTTGTGTTTATCTTTGGCATAAACCAGTAATTGCAGATGCTTGTTATTATCTTCGAAAGTAATATTTTATCAGGGTCGATATTCAGTGGAACTGGGATTAATGGAAGGAAGGGAGTGTGTGAGAAGCACGCCTGGACCGGGGACTGTTGGAGCAGATGCGGTTATCAAGGCAGTGAAGCAGCATTATATCACCACTACTATTCGTGGTCAAAAATGTGAGGAAGAAATGTCGAATGGAAATTCAAACGAATATTTCAGTATCTGTCTTGCAATATCAGGGACACCGTGGCGTGAATGATGATTTATTTTTGGAAATAAAATACGATAGCTGGAGTGGTAGATGGGATCAATGGTGATACTCATCGAAATCACACCAACATTAAATGAAATAACCTAGTGTCATGGACCATCAATTCATTGGAAAGCATGAATTCTTACTTTCAGTGAAACATACATAAAGTGCTGGTGTAACAGAGGGTCAGGCAGCATTTTTGGAGAACGTGTGGAGATGACAGCGGTAGAGTTGCTGCTTTACAGCGAATGCAGCGCCGGAGACTCAGGTTCGATCCTGACTACGGGTGCTGCACTGTAAGGAGTTTGTACGTTCTCCCCGTGACCTGCGTGGGTTTTCTCCGAGATCTTCGGTTTCCTCCCACACTCCAAAGACGTACAGGTATGTAGGTTAATTGGCTGGGTAGATGTAAAAATTGTCCCTAGTGTAGGATAGTGTTAATGTACGGGGATCACTGGGCGGCACGGACTTGGAGAGCCGAAAAGGCCTGTTTCCACCACACACTCTACACTGACAAACTGCATTACTGAAATAAAATCTTGGCTTCAATCAAACTTCCTCAAACTCAATTGCAACAAATCTGAAATCATCATCATTGGTCCAAAAATGCTCACCAAATCCACCCAAAACTTCATCCTCAACATTGATGGTCTCCCAGTATCCACCTCACCTCACATCCGGAATCTTGGAATCATCCTTGATCAAACCCTCTCCTTCGACAAACACATCAAACACATCACAAAGACAGCCTTCTTCCACCTCAAAAACATTGCCCGTCTCCGTCCATCCCTCTCCTCCACAGCTGCAGAAACCCTCATCCACGCCTTCATCACCTCCCGTCTGGACTACTGCAACAGCCTCCTCTATGGCGCACCCTCAAAAATCATCAATAAACTTCAATACATTCAAAACTCCGCTGCCCGTCTACTCACACACACCTCGATCCGTGACCATATCACCCCCGTCCTTTATAAACTCCACTGGCTCCCCATCCCCCAGAGAATCCAGTACAAAATCCTCCTCATAACCTACAAAGCCCTCCATAACCTGGCCCCATCCTACCTGACTGACCTCCTCCACAGGCACACTCCCACCTGCACCCTCCGCTCTGCCGCTGCCAATCTCCTATCCCCCCACATCCGGACTAAACTCAGATCCTGGGGGGACAGGGCTTTCTCCATCGCTGCTCCCACCCTATGGAACTCACTACCCCAAACCGTTAGAGACTCCCCCCACACTCACCACATTCAAAACATCGCTGAAGTCTCACCTGTTCAGCACTGCCTTCAACCACTGAAGGTCACCTCACCTACTGTCTCCTTTCTCTGTTCATTTATTTATTTACTTATTTATCTATTTATTAATTTCCCTATGTTCTCAAAATCTCTGTAAAGCGTCTTTGAGTATATGAAAAGCGCTATATAAATAAAATGTATTATTATTATTATTATTATTATTATATATATGATATGATATGACGTTTCGGATAGTGACCATTATTCAGACCCCTTTTTCAGCGACCCGCTTTGTTTTTTTACTCGATCCTCAAGTTATTTGCTTGTCATCTCCCATGGTGCAGTCAATGGCAGTGACGCAAGGTGTTTGTTTCTTGAGCGTCACTAATGATGATCAGCAGGTATGAGTTCTTGTCGCTGGAGACCTATCGCTCTGTATATCTCGGTGCGCACCAGAAGGCAGGGCCACAGAGCTGCGGCGATGACGGACTGACGGAGCTACAGGAGTTAATTGTGTCTCACAGCTATGGGATATCCACTGATCTATCGAATTGAAGAAATATATCACCCTACCATAGCGACTGTCGCTGTTTTCGGTAATTTGTTTTGTCTTTGATTTTCATGTACGTGCTCATGCTGTGAGACATTCCGTGAAGTACTCCGGCGCTGCCGACGTTAAACAAACATTTTATTTCTGTTTCAATAATTAACTTGTTTAATTTCGTCAGATATCCATTTTCCTTCTGTAACTGCCGCAGTGTGTACGTCATGCCCGTTGTTTATCCTGGACTGCGCCACTCTCTCTACATCCTCGCCACCGCGCCACAGTCAGTACTGCCGATGTCGCACAGTTCCGGAGATGCAGGTTCAATCTCCACATGTGCAATGTTTCATCGGTCGTCCTCCGACTCCGCGCTATTCCTGGCTGCGCTCGTCTTTCCTCCCACGTGCAGTTGACCTGCCTATTAATGGTTCTCCCACTACAATACGGGCCTGAGTGTGGATGGATGCTGCAATCTGGAGGGCAGTTGATGAGAATGTGGACGGAATTAAAAGCTGTGAACCTAATATACATTGGCGTTTGATGGGTTGCGTGCGCACCGTGACCCAAACGCTGCAGTCTCTGAGCATTTTCGGGTCATTTGGTCAACGCATCCAAGTTTGAAAACCTTCCAATCAGACAATGTTGCTCAGATATATTTGTGCAGGTCTTGTAATAATAATAATAATACATTTTATTTATATAGCGCTTTTCATATACTCAAAGACGCTTTACAGAGATTTTGAGAACATAAGTGTCAGTAATATTTCTTCTCCCCTTCACAGTGAACCTGTTGGCGATAGTGATACTCTGTCGAGGTAAATGCGGTCTCTCCAAATGCATCACACGCTACCTGGTGGCCATGGCAGCGTCTGATCTCCTGGTCGGCATCACTGATCCGTTTCTACGTCTGACTATTCTATTTCACTTCCCGTATTCTTTTCTGAACATTACTCCCGTGTGCACGACTGTCCTATTCCTGATCTTTGCAACCACCGCGGTCTCTGTCTGGCTGACGGTAGCCTTCACCTTCGATCGGTTTGTGGCCATTTGTTGTGAGAAGCTGAAAATAAAATATTGTACCGAGAGAACGGCGGCTGCAGTTATCGGGGCAGTGATTGTGCTGGGCTGTTTGGAGAATATCCCCTTGTGTTTTACGATAGATCCTGGCTACGAGTTTGATAATCTTGCCTGGCTGTGCTACACTAAACCCACCTTATATACACCGTCTGCATGGATCGCATATGAGGTCACACACCGCGTTCTCACCCCTTGTCTCCCGTTCTTTCTGATCCTTCTGCTCAATGTGCTGACGGTCAGGCGGATTGTAGCGGCCAGCAGAGTCCGCAGGGGTCTCCGGGGCCGCAGCAACGGAGAGAATGACAAGGACCCGGAGATGGAGAACCGCAGGAAATCCATTGTTTTACTCTTTAGTATCACGGGCACTTTCATATTGCTGTGGGCACCACAAGCTGGCTTTTACATCTTTGCGGGTTTTGCGAAGATCGGATATGACCTCTCCCCCACCGGTTATTACTATATCACGATTGCCGCTTCGGGGTTTTTACAGCTTCTCAGTAACTGCACCAACACGTGTATATACGTGGCGACCCAGAGTAAATACAGACAGGAGCTGATGAACGCGGTGAAATTCCCACTCAGGGTAATTCGTGCACTTGTTCACTCATAAAGACATGCTACACACACAAACAAAAACAAGCTCTTTAACCCTTCGATCCGCGCCGACAATCTATCACCCATTTTTCACTAATTCCACTTTGATAACCGCATCCTTACACACTGAGGGCAGGTTATGGAATACGTGCGGAATTCAGAGTCACAAAGCGCGGAGTCTGGTCCTGGGGCTCAGCTCCTCCATGCTCCATCGACGTGAGTCCCATTTGCCTGCGATTGCCCATCATTCATCGTAACCATTCCGATTCAAGCATCCTGCCGCCGTGTATTTTAATGAGTAGAACCCTCCCCTGCAGATGCTGTTTTAAATCGAAGGTCGACACAAAATGCTGGAGTAACTCCGCGGGTCAGGCAGCATCTCTGGAGAGAAGGAATGGGTGACATCTCCAAACTGATGCAAATGCTCATTTGCCCTATCTCTTGAACTTGAGTTTGATATGATTGCATTTGTGTATTATTTGTTATCTGTTTTGTTTCAATAACATAATTTTTAAAAACCCTTTCGGGTTCAGCGCGGTACACGTAATAAATAAAAAAAACATAATTCTGCATTCTGAACTGTGGTTTATATATTTTTACGCTGACCGGTGCATTTGTACATAGAATATGGAAATGTGCAGCGCAGGAAAAATAAGTTCGGCCCATCATTTCTTGGCCGAACATGATGTCAAGATATATTTATGTCATCTGTTTACGCATGATGCAAATCCCGCAAGTCTTTGTTTGTCCACGTGTTGATACAAATGCCTCATAGAAGCCATGATACAACCAACCTCCACCACCTGCACTAGAAGAGCGTTTCAGGGACGCGAAACCCTCTGGTTAAAAGAAACACGTGTCCCAGACAGCTCAATTGAACTTTAATCTTTTTCTTAAAGCTGTGCCTTCTGGTCTTTGCATGTTCACCAATTTTGTTGACGCGATACTGCCAATCTCCGGCTTGGGACCCCAGAACTGGAGTAATCCAGACCGCTGTGCCAGGGCGCGGACACTGTTTAGTCCAGGTTGTTTTCTTTGCTCCATGCAGGTCGCCAACGATATCTGTGTAATCCACGCCCCCTTCCCGAGACCCAGAACACAGAGCTCCAGGACCATATGTAATCAAGCATTGACACCAAATGCTGGAGTAACTCAGCGGGACAGGTAGCTTCTCGAAAGAGTAAGAACGGGTGAAGTTTCGGGTCGAGACCCTTCTTCGGCCTGATGTCATCGATAGGGTCTGTCTTATGACGCTGTGGAAACCGCACCACCGAGCCTGACGATGTTTTTGACCCAACCCCTCTGTCACTCCATCACTGCAGCCACACAGAGCGTCACTCCATTAGTACAGCGTGTCAGGCAATCAGCAGCACACCACAGTGTCACTCCATCCCTGCTTCGCCACACAGTGTTACTCAATTAATACCTGTCCACAGTGCGTCAGACCACTAGTAATATGCCATAGTGTGTTACTATCTCAGCACAATCCCATGATTATTACCCCGCAGGGTATCATTCCATCAGTGAGATACCACCGTATGTCAGTCCATCAGTAACATACCGCTGTGCGTCAACCCATCAGTGTGATAATCCATCAACACAACCCCGCAGTTTGTCACTCCATCAGTACTACCCCATCGTGTGTGTGTGTGTGTGTGTCTCTCTCTCTCTCTCTCTCTCTCTCTCTCTCTCTCTCTCTCTCTCTCTCCCCCCTCCCTCCCTCCCTCCCTCCCTCTCTCTCTCTCTCTCTCTCTCTCTCTCTCTCTCCCTCCCTCTCTCCCTCTCTCTCCTCTCTCTCTCTCTCTCTCTCTCTCTCTCTCTCTCTCTCTCTCTCTCTCTCTCTCTCTCCCTCTCTCCCTCTCTCTCTCTCTCTCTCTCTCTCTCTCTGTTTCGTTTTCTCTATCTCTATCGATTTCTGTGTCACTCTCTACTTTCGCTCTCTCTCTGTTTCGTTCTCTCTATCTCTATCAATTTCTGTGTCACTCTACTTTCTCTCTCTGTTTCGTTCTCTCTATCTCCATCAATTTCTGTGTCACTCTCTACTTTCTCTCTCTTTCTGTTTCGTTCTCTCCATCTCTATCGATTTCTGTGTCACTCTACTTTCTCTCTCTCTCTCTCTCTCTCTCTCTCTCTGTGTTTCGTTCTCTTTATCTCTATCAATTTCTGTGTCACTCTACTTTCTCTCTCTCTCTCTCTCTCTCTCTCTCTCTTTGTTTTGTTCTCTCTATCTCTATCGATTTCTGCGTCACGCTCTAATTTCTTCCTCCCTCTCCCAATCTCCTCTCTCGCTCTCTCTCTCTGTTTCGTTCTCTCTATCTCTATCTATTTCTGTCTCACCCTCTCCCTGCCCCTCTCTTCCCCTCTCTCTTTCTCTTTCACCCGCCCCCTCCCCCCTTTCTCTCCCACTCTTCGCTCCCTCTGTCCCCCTGGACAATGGAGGACCCGGCGGGGGGGGGGGGGGTCAGGGCGAGGATGAACAAAGGGGAACCTAGTAACTTTGTAAGTGCCCTTAATGTGGTGACTACTTGCATACCCTGGGTATGCAAGCGAAGAATTTCACTGTGACTTGTCACCTGTTCCAATAAAGAACTCAGTTCAATTCAAAACTTCTCTGGGTCTGAACGTCTATGTTTCTCTTTGTCCGTCTCTCCCTGCCTCTCATCTCTCTCCCTCCCACTCCCTCTCTCTTTCACGGTGATTCCCACTCATCTGTCCATTTCCGTCTCTCACCGGTGGGAGGGCACAGCCTCAGGATTAAAGGGCGCTCTTTCAGAAAGGAGGTGAGGAGGAATCCCTTTAGCCAGAGGGCGGTGAATCTGTGGGATTCTTTGCCGCTGAGGGCTGTGGAGGCCACAAGTCAGTGGATAGTTGTTCAGGCAGAGATAGATAGATTCTTGATTAGAACGGGTGACAGGGGTTATGGGGAGAACGCAGGAGAATGGGGTTAGGAGGGGGGATCTTATCGAAACGTATAAGATTATTAAGGGGTTGGACACGTTAGAGGCAGGAAACATGTTCCCGATGTTGGGGGAGTCCAGAACCAGGAGCCGCAGTTTAAGAATAAGGGGTAGGCCATTTTGAACGGATATGAGGAAAAACCTTTTCAGGTTGTGAATCTGTGGAATTCTCTGCCTCAGAAGGCAGTGGAGGCCAATTCCCTGAATGCATTCAAGAGAGAGCTGGATAGAGCTCTTAAGGATAGCGGAGTCAGAGGATATGGGGAGAGGGCAGGAACGGAGGGGGTACTGATTGAGAATGATCAGCCATGATCGCATTGAATGGCGGTGCTGGCTCGAAGGGCCGAATGGCCTACTCCTGCACCTATTGTCTCTTGTCTATGATACCACAGAACTTTATTTATCCCGGGAGGGAAATTGATCTGCCAACAGTCATAAAAACGCATGATACATGAAGTTAAAGTGATGAGCGCGAAGTATTGGGGTTGTGCAAGGATTGGAGGGGGGAGTCAGTCTCAGTCTAGCCCACCACAGCAGGGGGAGGGGTTGTACGGTTTGATAGCCACAGGGTAGAAGGATCTCCTGTGGCGTTCTGTGCTGCATTTTGGTAGGACCAGTCTGTTGCTGAAGGTGCCCCTCAGGTTGGCCGGTGTGTCATGGAGGGGGGGGTGAGCAGTATTGTCCAGGATGCTCTGCAGTTTGAGGACCATCGTCCCCGCCAAGACCCCCCCGTGAACCCAACTCCAACTCCGCCCCCAGCACGGAGCCGGCCTCCCCGATGAGTTTGTTGGTGTGGGGTCGGGGGTCTGGATATGATTGCTAAGACATAGAAACAGACATAGAAAATAGGTGCAGGAGTAGGCCATTCGGCCCTTCGAGCCTGTATGCACCGCCATTCAATATGATCATGGCTGATCATCCAACTCAGTATCCTGTACCTGCCTTCTCTCCATACCCCCTGATCCCTTTAGCCACAAGGGCCACATCTAACTCCCTCTTAAATATAGCCAATGAACTGGCCTCAACTACCTTCTGCGGCAGAGAATTCCACAGACTCACCACTCTCTGTGTGAAAAAAAACGTTCTCATCTCGGTCCTAAAAGACTTCCCCTTATCCTTAAACTGTGTGACCCCTTGTTCTGGACTTCCCCAACATCGGGAACAATCTTCCTGCATCCAACCCCTTAAGAATTTTGTAAGTTTCTATAAGATCCCCCCTCAATCTTCTAAATTCCAGCGAGTACAAGCCCAGTCTATCCAGTCTTTCTTCATATGAAAGTCCTGCCATCCCAGGGATCAACCTGGTGAACCTTCTCTGTACTCCCTCTAAGGAAAGAATGTCTTTCCTCAGATTGGGAGACCAAATCTGGTTGTCCCGGGAAAGTGCTTCCACCAGGGCCCGGCGGAGGCCGAGACTCCCACAGTGTCTAGCCAAGGCACTGCAGGCTGGCCAACATGGGCCAGCAGGGACATCGTGGGCAGAAGGGCAGTGGTGGCCGTAAGAGGCACAGACTCACGGCCGTATTTGTGTTCTAGCAGAGAGACCATTGTGCCTGCAACTCTCATCCTGATCGCCCTGCTTACCATCGGGGGAGATTGTGCCAGAAGGTAGGGGTCTGTCTGTCTGTCTGTCTGTCAGTGTGTGAGGCTTCCATTTATAACTCCCTGCAATTTCTCGCGGTCGAGACAGACATGTCCCCGATCATATAAGATTATTAAGGCATTGGACACGCTGGAGGCAGGAAACATGTTCCCAATGTTGGGGGATTCCAGAACCAGGGGCCACAGTTTAAAAATAAGAGGTGGGCCATTTGGAATGGAGATGAGGAAAACGTTTTTCACTCAGAGAGTTGTAAATCTGTGGAATTCTCTCCCTCAGAAGGTAGTGGAGGCCAATTTTATGGACGCTTTCAAGAGAGAGCTAGATAGAGCTCCGAGGGATAGCGGAGTCAGGGGTTATGGGGAGAAGGCAGGAAGGGGGACTGATTGAGAATGATCAGCCATGATCACATTGAATGGTGGTGCTGGCTCGAGGAGCCGAATGGCCTCCTCCTGCACATGTTGTCTATTGTCTATTGTCGATACTCCAGTAATGCACATTCACGGTCATTAATACGGTCCGCGATAAGGTATCAGGTGTTTTACTGTGATCTTCCTCCTGTGCCGACTCCTCGTCATGTCTTCGCATTTGTCCAACAGTTCATTTGTGGTTAACCCCCACTCAGTACCTTCTTTTGTATATCAATACAGTTTGTGTTACATGGACAATCTTAGTAGTCATCTTAGTTCGAATATTCAGATCTGATCATAGTTGTTACTTATGTCAGATCATTAGGTTAGGTGAGGTTAGACTACGTCTATTATCATCACATGTTCCGAGGTGCAGTGAAATGCGTGGGTTTGCACGCTATCCATTCAGATCAGTTATACCATCAGTTACATTCAGTTAAAGTCCTGGAGATGGAGCGAGGAAGATACAGAATGCAGAATATAGTTCATTGCATAGAATGTCATGCTGAATATTGTCACGTTGCGTTCTCCGTAGAACTGGACACGTACAGTTGGAGAACTCGAATTCTGTGAAAACAGAAAGCAAAGAATTCCTGCAAAAATATGACTTACTGTGCCGAGGTGCAATGCTCGAACGATGGATGAAGCAATGCTTCTACGACCGATGAAAGATCCTGCTGGTTTGGTGTTGTTGTGGCTACTGAACGTGACAGGCGCTTTAGGTTTTAGCTTCAGTTTTAGGATTAATATTGTTACATGTACCGAGGTACAGCAAACAACTTTTTTCTGCATGCTATCCAAAGAGATTACATTTCTTATGAAATGACACTATCCGTTCAAACTCGTGGACAAAGGGCACTTGTGTATGCGGATCCACTCACAGCGTGGTAAGTGTATGGATTCGCACAGCGGTAGCAGACATATAGAATGAGCTGCAAAAGGAGGTATTTGAAATAGAAACTATAACATCATTTAAAATACATTTGGACAAGCACATATAGGAAGAGGTGAGAGTGATTCGCGGCAACGGCGGCAGTTGGGACGTTGTAGATGGGGTACATTGATCGGCGTTGGCAGGCTGGGTGGAAGGACCTGTCCCGGTGGTGTATGATACATGACAATAGATGGAGCAAAGTGGAAGTTACAGCGTGCAGAATCCATGTATCAGCACTGCAGCGCATGGTTGTACATCTGTAACTCAGACGAAGTTCAATGTCCGTGATGGGGAGGAGGAAATTGAATTACAATCCTAGCCTATGGAGGGACCGTTCATAAGCCCAATAACGGAGGAAATGAACCTATTCGTAAGTCTGGTGATGCGCGCTTTCAAGCTTCTCTCCCATTTGCCGGATTGGAGTTGGGGAAAGAAGAACTGAGCGGGGTCGGCCAAGTCTTTGATTATGTTGGGTGTTTGGGTAATGTTATGCAGCGTGGAATGTAGATGGATAATATCATTGGTCTGTGGTCTCTAATAGACTGGGCTAGATTTAAAACCCTCTACAATTTCTCGCGGTCCTGGCAGAGTTATTCCCAAACCAATCTGCTATGAAAAGTAACAATATGCTTGTAGAAACATTGAAAATAGGTGCAGGAGGAGGACATTTGGATCGTCGGTCCAGCACCGCCGTTCATTGTGATCATGGCTCATCATCCACAAGCAGTAACCTGTGCCTGCCTTCTCCCCATATCCATTGATTGCACTAGCCCCTAGAGCTCTTTCTAACTCTCTTTCAAATTCATCAACGTGAATTGACCTCCACTGCCCTCTGTGGCAGAGAAATCCACAAATTCACAACTCTCCGGGTGAATAAGTTTCTTGTTACCTCAGTTTTAAATGGCCTCCCCTTTATTCAGTTACCGTATTTTGACAAGGGTAACAGGGGTCATAACAATTGTCTGTTTGTTTTCGTTTGTCTGCCTTCTAGGGTGTCGCTTCAATGTGATTGCTCCACGTCAGAGTGGCAAGATTTAAATGAAACTGAAGGAAGGAATTTACACTCCAACGGTGGTGGGTACATGGGACAAGCAGTGGAAGGAGTTAGTGGTGAAGTGTTCTACAGCCAGAGCGTTTGGAAATACAGATGCCAATGAGGCAGAAGCAATAAATAAACATAGCACAAAAAGTAAGGAAATTTGTGTTTGGTAGATTATTTCTTTGTTGTAACAATGCTTCTTGGCAATAAATCTTATACCGTTGGAAAGCCTGTTTATTTCCCTTTTAAATGGTGCCACATTTGTAAGGAACATGCATTTGTGGGATGAGCAGCAGAGCTGAGTATGTGGGTTGCGCCCGTGAAAAATTTGCCAAATCTTCTCTGCCAATGCCAAACAGCTTATTCTGCCATTGACTCTTGTTCGGTGTTGTTTGGTGGATTGGATGATTGAAGTCTGAAGAAACAAGACATATTGGCAATTTAACAATTTATTCATTTAATAAACAGGAGCCACAGTAGCGTGTGGAAGAACGTTACACAGCCACAACAGCCTGGCACCTCCTCCTCCTCATGCTGGTCACCAGCCTGGTCACACACTGTTGTGGGATGGCATCCCATTCTTGTCAGCACCTGGGGGTACCAGAAGCTCAAAACAAGAGTCAATAGCAACAGCAGAATAAGCTGTTTGGCATTGGCAGAGAAGATTTGGCAGATTTTTCATGGGCGCAACCCACATACTCAGCTCTGCTGCTCATCCCACAAATGCATGTTCCTTACAAATGTGGCACCATTTAAAAGGGAAATAAACAGGCTTTCCAACGGTATAAGATTTATTGCCAAGAAGCATTGTTACAACAAAGAAATAATCTACCGAACACAAATTTCCTTACTTTTTGTGCTATGTTTAGTTAGGGAGCTGTCGTGCAATAAATGTTGAGCAGGGACTGATTCTGCACCAATGTCCAGGTGGGCCGACGTTGCACCAATGTCCAGGTGGGCCGACGAGCAGCACCGATGTTGCTTTGAGTTTGAAAATTGATAACACACCGCATGTTGTTCGTCAGTATCGGAGTTTTGATGAGATCGTTAACTTCTGACATAATATATATTCCTTCATTCCGCGGATGTCTTCTGACACCTGATTATTTCCCGACCTCCTCTTGTATTTCAGATGCCGGAGAATTACTACGGCCCGCAACCCGGTATCAGCGTGTGTTTTGTGTTCTTACTCCCGTCCCCACACTTCACCTTCTCCTCGCCATTGCCCAACAATCCATTTCTGGTTAACGGCCACTCATCACCTTCTCTTTTATATCAACACCGCCTGTGTCTCGTGTACAACCTTAGTCAGCATCGTCGTACGACCATTCTCGCTCTGATCAGAGTTGTTATTTTATCTCAGGTCATTTAGTCAGGGTAGGTCTATTATTATTATTATTGCAACAAATCTGAAATCATCATCATTGGTCCAAAAATGCTCACCAAATCCACCCAAAACGTCATCCTCAACATTGATGGTCTCCCAGTATCCACCTCACCTCACATCCGGAATCTTGGAATCATCCTTGATCAAACCCTCTCCTTCGACAAACACATCAAACACATCACAAAGACAGCCTTCTTCCACCTCAAAAACATTGCCCGTCTCCGTCCATCCCTCTCCTCCACAGCTGCAGAAACCCTCATCCACGCCTTCATCACCTCCCGTCTGGACTACTGCAACAGCCTCCTCTATGGCGCACCCTCAAAAATCATCAATAAACTTCAATACATTCAAAACTCCGCTGCCCGTCTACTCACCCACACCTCGATCCGTGACCATATCACCCCCGGTCCTTTATAAACTCCACTGGCTCCCCATCCCCCAGAGAATCCAATACAAAATCCTCCTCATCACCTACAAAGCCCTCCATAACCTGGCCCCACCCTACCTGACCGACCTCCTCCACAGGCACACTCCCACCTGCACCCTCCGCTCTACCGCTGCCAATCTCCTATCCCCCCCCCCCACATCCGGACCAAACTCAGATCCTGGACTTTCTCCATCGCTGCTCCCACCCTCTGGAACTCACTACCCCAAACCGTCAGAGACTCCCCCACACTCACCACATTCAAAACATCGCTGAATTCTCACCTGTTCAGCACTGCCTTCAACCACTGAAGGTCACCTCACCTTCTGTCTCCTTTCTCTGTTCGTTTATTTATTTACTTATTTATCTATTTATTAATTTCCCCTATGTTCTCAAAATCTCTGTAAAGCGTCTTTGAGTATATGAAAAGCGCTATATAAATAAAATGTATTATTATTATTATTATTATTATTATTATCACACGTAACGAGGTGCAGTGCAAAGCTTTGTTTTACATGCTTTTCACTCAGTTCACACAAAAACAATCTGTGTAAAGACAAGTGCAATAGATCGGATTGTGGGGAAGATGCAGAATGAAGAATATAGTTCATGACACAGAATATCTTTATGCATGTAGTT
>NC_135991.1:380655-404974 GCF_053455715.1 Rhinoraja longicauda
CTCTCCCCTCTCTCTCTCTCCCCCTCTCTCTCCCCCCCTCTCTCTCTCCTCCTCTCCCTCTCTCTCTCTCTCCCCCCCCTCTCCCTCCCCCCTCTCTCTCTCTCCCCCTCTCTCTCTCTCTCTCACCTCTCTCCCAGAAGAACGGTGGACTGGAATTATGCAAGGTGGCTTGAGAAAAGATTGTTAGTTATTCCAAGTCTGGGTTTGGTGGAAATTATAAAACTACATGCATAAAGATATTCTGTGTCATGAAATATATTCTTCATTCTGTATCTTCCCCACAATCCGATCTATTGCACTTGTCTTTACACAGATTGTATTGTGTGAACTGAGTGAAAAGCATGTAAAACAAAGCTTTGCACTGCACCTCGTTACGTGTGATAATAATAGACCTACCCTGACTAAATGACCTGAGATAAACAACAACTCTGATCAGAGCGAGAATGGTCGTACGACGATGCTGACTAAGGTTGTACACGAGACACAGGCGGTGTTGATATAAAAGAGAAGGTGATGAGTGGCCGTTAACCAGAAATGGATTGTTGGGCAATGGCGAGGAGAAGGCGAAGTGTGGGGACGGGAGTAAGAAACCAAACACACGCTGATACCGGGTTGCGGGCCGTAGTAATTCTCCGGCATCTGAAATACAAGAGGAGGTCGGGAAATACTCAGGTGTCAGAAGACTTCCGCGGAAAGAAGGAATATATGTTATGTCAGAAGTTAATGATCTCATTAAAACTCCGATATTGACGAACAACATGCAGTGTGTTATCAATTTTCAAACTCAAAGCAACATCGGTGCTGCTCGTCGGCCCACCTGGACATTGGTGCAGAATCAGTTCCTACTCAACATTTATTGCACGACAGCTACCTAATTATTTATTGCTACTGCCTCATTGGCATCTGTATTTCCAAACGCTCTAGCTGTAGAACACTTCACCACTAACTCCTTCCATTGCTTGTCTCATGTACCCACCACCGTTGGAGTGTAAATTCCTTCCTTCAGTTTCATTTAAATCTTGCCACTCTGACGTGGAGCAATCACATTGAAGCGACACCCTAGAAGGCACACACACGAAAACAAACAGACAATTGTTATGTCCCCTGTTACCCTTGTCAAAATACGGCAACAGAATAAAGGGGAGGCCATTTAAAACTGAGGTAACAAGAAACTTATTCACCCGGAGAGTTGTGAATTTGTGGATTTCTCTGCCACAGAGGGCAGTGGAGGTCAATTCACGTTGATGAATTTGAAAGAGAGTTAGAAAGAGCTCTAGGGGCTAGTGGAATCAATGGCTATGGGGAGAGGCAGGCACAGGTTACTGCTTGTGGATGATGAGCCATGATCACAATGAACGGCGGTGCTGGACCGACGATCCAAATGTCCTTCTGCACCTATTTTCAATGTTTCTACAAGCATATTGTTACTTTTCATAGCAGATTGGTTTGGGAATAACTCTGCCAGGACCGCGAGAAATTGTAGAGGGTTTTAAATCTAGCCCAGTCTATTAGAGACCACAGACCAATGATATTATCCATCTACATTCCACGCTGCATAACATTACCCAAACACCCAACATAATCAAAGACTTGGCCAACCCCGCTCAGTTCTTCTTTCCCCAACTCCAATCCGGCAAATGGGAGAGAAGCTTGAAAGCGCGCATCACCAGACTTACGAATAGGTTCATTTCCTCCGTTATTGGGCTTATGAACGGTCCCTCCATAGGCTAGGATTATAATTCAATTTCCTCCTCCCCATCACGGACATTGAACTTCGTCTGAGTTACAGATGTACAACCATGCGCTGCAGTGCTGATACATGGATTCGGCACGCTGTAACTTCCACTTTGCTCTATCTATTGTCATGTATCATACACCACCGGGACAGGTCCTTCCACCCAGCCTGCCAACGCCGATCAATGTACCCCATCTACAACGTCCCAACTGCCGCCATTGCCGCGAATCACTCTCACCTCTTCCTATATGTGCTTGTCCAAATGTATTTTAAATGATGTTATAGTTTCTATTTCAAATACCACCTTTTGCAGCTCAGTCTATATGTCTTCTACCCGCTGTGCGAATCCATACACTTACCACGCTGTGAGTGGATCCGCATACACAAGTGCCCTTTGTCCACGAGTTTGAACCGATAGTGTCATTTCATAAGAAATGTAATCTCTTTGGATAGCATGCAGAACAAAGTTGTTTGCTGTACCTCGGTACATGCAACAATATTAAACCTAAAACTGAAGCTAAAACCTAAAGCGCCTGTCACCTTCAGTAGCCACAACAACACCAAACCAGCAGGATCTTTCATCGGTCGTAGAAGCATTGCTTCATCCGTCGTTCGAGCATTGCACCTCGGCACAGTAATTCATATTTTTGCAGGAATTCTTTGCTTTCTGTTTTCACAGAATTCGAGTTCTCCAACTGCACGTGTCCAGTTCTACGGAGAACGCAACGTGACCATATTCAGCATGACATTCTATGCAATGAACTATATTCTGCATTCTGTATCTTCCTCGCTCCATCTCCAGGACTTTAACTGAATGTAACTGATGGTATAACTGATCTGAATGGATAGCGTGCAAACCCACGCATTTCACTACACCTCGGAACATGTGATGATAATAGACGTAGTCTAACCTCACCTAACCTAATGATCTGACATAAGTAACAACTATGATCAGATCTGAATATTCGAACTAAGATGACTACTAAGATTGTCCATGTAACACAAACTGTATTGATATACAAAAGAAGGTACTGAGTGGGGGTTAACCACAAATGAACTGTTGGACAAATGCGAAGACATGACGAGGAGTCGGCACAGGAGGAAAATCACAGTAAAACACCTGATACCGTATCGCGGACCGTATTAATGACCGTGCATGTGCATTACTGGAGTATAGACAATAGACAATAGACAATATGTGCAGGAGGAGGCCATTCGGCTCCTCGAGCCAGCACCACCATTCAATGTGATCATGGCTGATCATTCTCAATCAGTCCCCCTTCCTGCCTTCTCCCCATAACCCCTGACTCCGCTATCCCTCGGAGCTCTATCTAGCTCTCTCTTGAAAGCGTCCATAAAATTGGCCTCCACTACCTTCTGAGGGAGAGAATTCCACAGATTTACAACTCTCTGAGTGAAAAACGTTTTCCTCATCTCCATTCCAAATGGCCCACCTCTTATTTTTAAACTGTGGCCCCTGGTTCTGGAATCCCCCAACATTGGGAACATGTTTCCTGCCTCCAGCGTGTCCAATGCCTTAATAATCTTATATGATCGGGGACATGTCTGTCTCGACCGCGAGAAATTGCAGGGAGTTATAAATGGAAGCCTCACACACTGACAGACAGACAGACAGACCCCTACCTTCTGGCACAATCTCCCCCGATGGTAAGCAGGGCGATCAGGATGAGAGTTGCAGGCACCATGGTCTCTCTGCTAGAACACAAATACGGCCGTGAGTCTGTGCCTCTTACGGCCACCACTGCCCTTCTGCCCACGATGTCCCTGCTGGCCCATGCTGGCCAGCCTGCAGTGCCTCGGCTAGACACTGTGGGAGTCTCGGCCTCCGCCGGGCCCTGGTGGAAGCACGCTCCCGGGACAACCAGATTTGGTCTCCCAATCTGAGGAAAGACATTCTTTCCATAGAGGGAGTACAGAGAAGGTTCACCAGACTGATCCCTGGGATGGCAGGACTTTCATATGAAGAAAGACTGGATAGACTCGGCTTGTACTCACTGGAATTTAGAAGATTGAGGGGGGATCTTATAGAAACTTACAAAATTCTTAAGGGGTTGGAGAGGCTAGATGCAGGAAGATTGTTCCCGATGTTGGGGAAGTCCAGAACAAGGGGTCACACAGTTTAAGGATAAGGGGAAGTCTTTTAGGACCGAGATGAGAACGTTTTTTTTCACACAGAGAGTGGTGAGTCTGTGGAATTCTCTGCCACAGAAGGTAGTTGAGGCCAGTTCATTGGCTATATTTAAGAGGGAGTTAGATGTGGCCCTTGTGGCTAAAGGGATCAGGGGGTATGGAGAGAAGGCAGGTACAGGATACTGAGTTGGATGATCAGCCATGATCATATTGAATGGCGGTGCATACAGGCTCGAAGGGCCGAATGGCCTACTCCTGCACCTATTTTCTATGTCTGTTTCTATGTCTTAGCAATCATATGCAGACCCCCGACCCCACACCAACAAACTCATCGGTGAGGCCGGCTCCGTGCTGGGGGCGGAGTTGGAGTTGGGTTCACGGGGGGTCTTGGCGGGGACGATGGTCCTCAAACTGCAGAGCATCCTGGACAATACTGCTCACCCCCCCTCCATGACACACCGGCCAACCTGAGGGGCACCTTCAGCAACAGACTGGTCCTACCAAGATGCAGCACAGAACGCCACAGGAGATCCTTCTACCCTGTGGCTATCAAACCGTACAACCCCTCCCCCTGCTGTCGTGGGCTAGACTGAGACTGACTCCCCCCTCCAATCCTTGCACAACCCCAATACTTCGCGCTCATCACTTTAACTTCATGTATCATGCGTTTTTATGACTGTTGGCAGATCAATTTCCCTCCCGGGATAAATAAAGTTCTGTGGTATCATAGACAAGAGACAATAGGTGCAGGAGGAGGCCATTCGGCCCTTCGAGCCAGCACCGCCATTCAATGCGATCATGGCTGATCATTCTCAATCAGTATCCCCTCCGTTCCTGCCCTCTCCCCATATCCTCTGACTCCGCTATCCTTAAGAGCTCTATCCAGCTCTCTCTTGAATGCATTCAGGGAATTGGCCTCCACTGCCTTCTGAGGCAGAGAATTCCACAGATTCACAACCTGAAAAAGTTTTTCCTCATATCCGTTCAAAATGGCCTACCCCTTATTCTTAAACTGCGGCTCCTGGTTCTGGACTCCCCCAACATCGGGAACATGTTTCCTGCCTCTAACGTGTCCAACCCCTTAATAATCTTATACGTTTCGATAAGATCCCCCCTCCTAACCCCATTCTCCTGCCTTCCCCCCATAACCCCTGTCACCCGTTCTAATCAAGAATCTATCTATCTCTGCCTGAACAACTATCCACTGACTTGTGGCGTCCACAGCCCTCAGCGGCAAAGAATCCCACAGATTCACCGCCCTCTGGCTAAAGGGGTTCCTCCTCACCTCCTTTCTGAAAGAGCGCCCTTTAATCCTGAGGCTGTGCCCTCCCACCGGTGAGAGACGGAAATGGACAGATGAGTGGGAATCACCGTGAAAGAGAGAGGGAGTGGGAGGGAGAGAGATGAGAGGCAGGGAGAGACGGACAAAGAGAAACATAGACGTTCAGACCCAGAGAAGTTTTGAATTGAACTGAGTACTTTATTGGAACAAGTGACAAGTCGCAGTGAAATTCTTCGCTTTGCATACCCAGGGTATGCAAGTAGTCACCACATTAAGGGCACTTACAAAGTTACTAGGTCCCCCTTTGTTCATCCTAGCCCCCCCCACCCCCCGCCGGGTCCTCCATTGTCCAGGGGGACAGAGGGCGCGAAGAGTGGGAGCGAAAGGGGGGGGCGGGTGAAAGAGAAAGAGAGAGGGGAAGAGAGGGGGAGGGAGAGGGTGAGACAGAAATAGATAGAGATAGAGAGAACGAAACAGAGAGAGAGAGCGAGAGAGGAGATTGGGAGAGGGAGGAAGAAATTAGAGCGTGACGCAGAAATCGATAGAGATAGAGAGAACAAAACAGAGTGAGAGAGAAAGTAGAGTGACGCAGAAATTGATAGAGATAGAGAGAACGAAACAGAAAGAGAAAGTAGAGTGACACAGAAATTGATAGAGATAGAGAGAACGAAACAGAGAGAGAGCGAAAGTAGAGAGTGACAGAGAAATCGATAGAGATAGAGAGAACGAAAGAGAGAGAGAGAGAGAGAGAGAGAGAGAGAGAGAGAGAGAGAGAGAGAGAGAGAGAAAGTAGAGTGACACAGAAATCGATAGAGATGGAGAGAACGAAACAGAAAGAGAGAGAAAGTAGAGAGTGACACAGAAATTGATGGAGATAGAGAGAACGAAACAGAGAGAGAAAGTAGAGTGACACAGAAATTGATAGAGATAGAGAGAACGAAACAGAGAGAGAGCGAAAGTAGAGAGTGACAGAGAAATCGATAGAGATAGAGAGAACGAAAGAGAGAGAGAGAGAGAGAGAGAGAGAGAGAGAGAGAGAGAGAGAGAGAGAGAGAGAGAGAGAGAGAGAGAGAGAGAGAGACACACACACGATGGGGTAGTACTGATGGAGTGACAAACTGCGGGGTTGTGTTGATGGATTAGCACACAGTGGGGAGCACTGATGGGTTGACGCACAGCGGTATGTTACTGATGGACTGACATACGGTGGTATCTCACTGATGGAATGATACCCTGTGGGGTAATAATAATGGGATTGTGCTGAGATAGTAACACACTATGGCATATTACTAGTGGTCTGACGCACTGTGGACAGGTATTAATTGAGTAACACAGTGTGGCGAAGCAGGGATGGAGTGACACTGTGGTGTGCTGCTGATTGCACGACACACTGTGGCGCTGTACTAATGGAGTGACGCTCTGTGTGGCTGCAGTGATGGAGTGACAGAGGGGTTGGGTCAAAAACATCGTCAGGCTCGGTGGTGCGGTTTCCACAGCGTCATAAGACAGATCCTATCGATGACATCAGGCCGAAGAAGGGTCTCGACCCGAAACTTCACCCGTTCTTACTCTTTAGAGAAGCTACCTGTCCCGCTGAGTTACTCCAGCATTTGGTGTCAATGCTTGATTACATATGGTCCTGGAGCTCTGTGTTCTGGGTCTCGGGAAGGGGGCGTGGATTACACAGATATCGGTGGCGAACTGCATGAAGCAAAGAAAACAACCTGGACTAAACAGTGTCCGCGCCCTGGCACAGCGGTCTGGATTACTCCAGTTCCGGGGTCCCAAGCCGGAGATTGGCAGTATCGCGTCAACAAAATTGGTGAACATGCAAAGACCAGAAGGCACAGCTTTAAGAAAAAGATTAAAGTTCAATTGAGCTGTCTGGGACACGTGTTTCTTTTAACCAGAGGGTTTCGCGTCCCTGAAACGCTGTGTGTGTAGTATGTCTTTATGAGTGAACAAGTGCACGAATTACCCCGAGTGGGAATTTCACCGCGTTCATCAGCTCCTGTCTGAATTTACTCTGGGTCGCCACGTATATACACGTGTTGGTGCAGGTACTGAGAAGCTGTAAAAACGCCGACGTGATTCTCGTGATATAGTAATAACCGGTGGGGGAGCCGTCATATCCGATCTTCGCGATACCCGCAAAGATGTAAAAGCCAGCTTGTGGTGCCAACAGCAATATGAAAGAGCCCGTGATACTAAAGAGTAAAACAATGGATTTCCTGCGGTTCTCCATCTCCGGGTCCTTGTCATTCTCTCCGTTGCTGCGGCCCCGGAGACCCCTGCGGACTCTGCTGGCCGCTACAATCCGCCTGACCGTCAGCACATTGAGCAGAAGGATCAGAAAGAACGGGAGACAAGGGGTCAGAACGCGGTGTGTGACACCATATGTGATCCATGCAGACGATGTATAGAAGGTGGGTTTAGTGTAGCACAGCCAGGGAAGATTATCAAATTCGTAGCCAGTCTCCAACGTAAAACACTTGGGGATATTCTCCAAACAGCCCAGCACAATCACTGCCCCGATAACTGCAGCCGCCGTTCTCTCGGTACAATATTTTATTTTCAGCTTCTCACAACAAATGGCCACAAACCGATCGAAGGTGAAGGCTACCGTCAGCCAGACAGAGACCGCGGTGGTTGCAAAGACCAGGAATGTCACAGTCGTGCACACGGGAGTAATGTTGAGAAAAGAATAGGGGAAGTAAATTAGAATAGTCTTACGTAGAAACGGATCAGTGATGCCGACCAGGAGATCAGACGCTGCCATGGCCACCAGGTAGCGTGTGATGCATTTGGAGAGACCGCATTTACCTCGACAGAGTATCACTATCGCCAACAGGTTCACTGTGAAGGGGAGAAGAAATATTACTGACACAAGACCTGCACAAATGTGTCTGAGCAACATTGTCTGATTGGAAGGTTTTCAAACTTGGATGCGTTGACCAAATGACCCGAAAATGCTCAGAGACTGCAGCGTTTGGGTCACGGTGTGCACGCAACCCATCAAACGCCAATGTATATTAGGGTCACAGCTTTTAATTCCGTCCACATTCTCATCAACTGCCCTCCAGATTGCAGCATCCATCCACACTCAGGCCCGTATTGTAGTGGGAGAACCATTAATAGGCAGGTCAACTGCACGTGGGAGGAAAGACGAGCGCAGCCAGGAATAGCGCGGAGTCGGAGGACGACCGATGAAACATTGCACATGTGGGGATTGAACCTGCATCTCCGGAACTGAGCGACATCGGCAGTACTGACTGTGGCGCGGTGGCGAGGATGTAGAGAGAGTGGCGCAGTCCAGGATAAACAACGGGCATGACGTACACACTGCGGCAGTTACAGAAGGAAAATGGATATCTGACGAAATTAAACAAGTTAATTATTGAAACAGAAATAAAATGTTTGTTTAACGTCGGCAGCGCCGGAGTACTTCACGGAATGTCTCACAGCATGAGCACGTACATGAAAATCAAAGACAAAACAAATTACCGAAAACAGCGACAGTCGCTATGGTAGGGAAATATATATCTTCAATTCGAAAGATTAGTGGATATCCCATAGCTGTGAGACACAATTAACTCCTGTAGCTCCGTCAGTCCGTCATCGACGCAGCTCTGTGGCCCTGCCTTCTGGTGCGCACCGAGATATACAGAGCGATAGGTCTCCAGCGACAAGAACTCATACCTGCTGATCATCATTAGTGACGCTCAAGAAACAAACACCTTGCGTCACTGCCATTGACTGCACCATGGGAGATGACAAGCAAATAACTTGAGGATCGAGTAAAAAAACAAAGCGGGTCGCTGAAAAAGGAGTCTGAATAATGGTCACTATCAGAAACGTCATATCATATATATATACAGCCGGAAACAGGCCTTTTCGGCCCTCCAATTCCGTGCCGCCCAGTGATCCCCGTACATTAACACTATCCTACACTAGGGACAATTTTTACATTTAACCAGCCAATTAACCCACATACCTGTACGTCTTTGGAGTGTGGGAGGAAACCGAAGATCTCGGAGAAAACCCACGCAGGTCACAGTGCAGCACCCGTAGTCAGGATCGAACCTGAGTCTCCGGCGCTGCATTCGCTGTAAAGCAGCAACTCTACCGCTGTCATCTCCACACGTTCTCCAAAAATGCTGCCTGACCCTCTGTTACACCAGCACTTTATGTATGTTTCACTGAAAGTAAGAATTCATGCTTTCCAATGAATTGATGGTCCATGACACTAGGTTATTTCATTTAATGTTGGTGTGATTTCGATGAGTATCACCATTGATCCCATCTACCACTCCAGCTATCGAATTTTATTTCCAAAAATAAATCCCATTCGACATTTCTTCCTCACATTTTTGACCACGAATAGTAGTGGTGATATAACGCTGCTTCCCTGCCTTGATAACCGCATCTGCTCCAACAGTCCCCGGTCCAGGCGTGCTTCTCACACACTCCCTTCCTTCCATTAATCCCAGTTCCACTGAATATCGACCCTGATAAAATATTACTTTCGAAGATAATAACAAGCATCTGCAATTACTGGTTTATGCCAAAGATAAACACAAAACACTGGAGTAGCTAAGCGGGGCAATGTATATTTTATAATATTTTATATAATGGCAGTTTCTATACCGTCCCAAAGTCCAACTTCGATAGCCATTACTGCTCGGGATGGAGTGGAGGTATGGCTGATGCAAACACCGCACTCTGAGATAACAAAAACAAATACTCCAAACGCTGTTTCTTGACTAATTGGTCTTTATTAACGTAGCACACATCAAAAGAGTAATTCATAACTTTTCGTTCTTATCAACTGTTTCTTCTGCAAACAATACAGTCGAGATTGTGTAGTCGTGTGTTCGTGGTTGTGGTAGTGTGGTCGTATGGTTAAAAACTGTATTCTCTCCATCCTCCGAGACTGAACTGACACCCAATCTCTCTGGCTACGGTAGCCTCCTCAGATGTAGGCACTCCTCATTACGTATCAAATCACACCCACAAACATGCAACAACAAAAAAACAGAAACTAGAAATATTAAACAAAGCCATAATATAATGATAGTAACCAATTTAAGCGTAATTGGCTCCTACACATCGGCCCCTAATTGTTCTCCGTATACACCGAAGCAATTATCAATAGATATTAAACGGAACAATAAAAGCTTACGAAGTTGCGACAACATGTGACTTCTTCCTCAATGCCCGATCTGTTCATAAATATGGCGTCACAGCAATGTTGAAATATGAAAGTTCTTCGAGAGAATAATAGGATGCTTAGCCTCTTCAGGCATCGCTAGTTTATTCAGGCGACCAGCTAGTCTCAGAATTCCTTTATCCAGTATTGGATCAAGCCTATATAAATGACAACTTCTTTTAACATCATGCTCACCAGATTGTAATGTTGATAGCGCTTCCTTGTATCCTTGTCTTTGACAGAAAGAGAAGGCTGCATTTTCTGCCTTAAAAAGATTATCATGACATGAGCATTGTCCCCGGTATGAGGCCTTAAAGACTTGCATCTCTTTGTCAACCTTTTCTTTCAGCTTGTCAGAATCTGTTTCAAGGCTGCTCATAGCAGCCCGAGTTTCCTTTCTCTTACGAGTCCGCTGCAAAAGCATTGTATTTACTTTAAGAAACCAAGCTACCACAGCTTTTAACTTATTCCATGAGGAGAAATGGTAATATATCACATGTAATGGTGGTGCTGGCTCGAAGGGCCGAATGGCCTACTCCGTCACCTATTGTCTATGGTCTATTGTCTATTGTTTATTAAATAGTTTGTTCAATCCAATGGATCCTTGATAATGGCGTTCACTGAGATGTCTTGCTTGATCTCAGTATTGTTAGCAGAGATTTCAGTTTCTAGGTTAAACCTTGGCCATTCTCGCTCTGTTTTACAGAGAAACTCTGGCCCACTGATCCATCTCTTACTGCTTCAGAATCGGTTTGCTGTTAATCCTCTCGAGGTTTCATCTAGAGATTTTCCTTGGTATTAACATACTTCCACTGTGATACATTAGTAGCACCCCTTACAAAAGAGATCCTGTTTGCTACCAATGTTAGGAAGCGTTTGTTTTCATTGTTGATGTACTTAAGCACTGTCATGCTATCAGTCCAGAAGGTAGATTCCTCCAGCTTAAGCTGCTGTTCTGTTTGCAGTAATATGTAAATTCTGACAGCTAAGACTGCGGCTGCAAGCTCCATTCTGGTGATTTGCTTCATTGGTGCCACTCTGGCCTTTCCATTAAGAATGCCGCATGTACTTTATTGTTATCAGTTTCCAGTCTTAGATATGAAACTGTACCGTAAGAATTTTCACTTGCGTCAGACAAATAATGCAGCTGTGCAAATTTGATTCGGCCAAAGTTTGTAGGCTTCATACACCGGTCCACCCTGAACTCCGAGATCTTGTCGAGATCTACTAACCACACTGTCCATCGCTGAGAGAAGATTTGCATTGTACTCTCATCCCATTCAAATTTCTTCTTGCAGACATCTTGTAAAAATTACTTGGCTGGTAGTGTAAATGGTGCAAGAAATCCCAACGCGTCGTAAAGAGAACCAAGCACGGACAGGATTCTCCGTCTTGTACATGGTCGTTCTTGAATCGAAATTATGAACTTGAATACATCTGTTTCAACGCACCAGTGCAATCGCAAAGCTCTCTCCATGGGCAGATTGTCTTTGTTCAAATCCAACTCCCGGGTCTCCTTGGATCTGTTATCTAGTGGAATGGTTTCCAATACAGCACGGCTGTTGCTGATCCATTTCGATAGCATGAATCCTCCCTTATTGCAGAGGGAAGTCAGATGTTTTACCATTTGGATTGCTTCCTGTTCCATCGACATGGATTTTAAACAATCGTCCACATAGAAATAGCTCTTTACGGTGTTTGTCACTTCTTCTGGAAAGTGAGCTTCATTGTCCTCGGCGCTTTTCCTCAATGCGAAGTTTGTATAACTTGGTGATGACACTACTCCTGTATTCAACGAGATCTTGTGGTGCATCACCATCCGGCCACCATAGGAATCGCAAGGAGTTAACATGCTTTTCCGATACCTTGACCTGATGAAACATTGCCTTGATATCCGCCATCAAAGCCACCGGCGCTCATCTGAATCCGAAAAGAACTCCGATGATTGAGTTCGTTCGGTCTGGATCCTGCAGCAGGTGACAATTAAGTGATTTACCCTTGAAAACCGTAGCACAGTCGAAGAGCACTCTTAAAGATCCTTTATTTGAATGATACCCCCAATGTGTGGGATGTACCAAAGCTCTCCATCACATCGATTCAGCTGGTCTTCTAGTACCATTTCAGCATAACCATTATTAATCATCTCCGTGAGGAAAGGTGTATATTCTTCATGAAATTTTGTATTCTTGCCAAACGCGTTTCAGATCCTAAAGGCGTTGTTCTGCAATGCAGCGGTTAATCGTCAGACTAACACTTTCTTGTTTGAAAGGTAAGTCTAGGCAATGGTGCCCTTCTATCATCTTTACTGAGTGATTACTAATTTCCAAAAAGTTCCCAACATCCCCTCCATCCACTTGAACCACCCTCCTCCTCCTAACCCCGCCTCCATCTCCCCCTCCCCCCCATTCTCCTCCCACCCCACCCTCCTCCATCCCCACCCACCACCCCCTTACCTACTCGGCCCCCTCCTCCCCCCCAACCCCTCCTCCTCCTCCCCCACACCTCTGCCTCCCCCACCCCTTCTCACCTACTCGATCCCCGTACTCCTCCTCACCCCACCCCCCCTCACCGCTCCATCCCCCTCCTCCTCCCCCCATACCCGCTCCTCTTCCCCATACCCCCCTCACCCTCTCCATCCCCACCCCCTCCACCCCCCCTTCCTCACCCTCCCCTCTCCCTCTCCTCCTCCCTCCTTCTCCTTCCCCCTTCCTCCCCACCTGACGCTCTCGTCACCCCCACCCCTCACCTCGCCCCCTACCCCCATTGGAAAGAGGAGAGGAAAGGGGAGAGGGAAGGGGAGAGTTAAGGGAGAGGGAGGCATTGAGCACGGCCGTCCCGTCAGCCGGCAGGGTTCGCTCCCCTCTTGGAGCGGAAGAGGCGACTACACCTCACGGCGGTCAGGAATGTCAGGCGCGAGGCACGGCGGGACAGCCGGCGGTGCTCCCGGGGGTGGGGAAAGCGTGCATTAGTTAAAGGTCCGGGGGAGGGGAACGCATTAGTTAAAGATCCGGGGGAGGGGAGCGCATTATTTAAAGGCCCGGGGGGGCGCATTAGTTAAAGGTCCGGGGGGGAGCGCATTAGTGAAAGGTTCGGGGGGGGGGAGAGCATTAGTTAAATGTCCAGGGGGGGAGCGCATTAGTTTCGGTCCGGGGGGGGGGGAGTGCATTAGTTAAAGGTGCAGGGGGGGAGCGCATTAGTTAAAGTTCCGGGAGGGGGGAGCGCATTAGTTAAAGGTCCGGGTGAGGGGGAGCGCATTAGTTAAAGGTCCGTTGGGGGGCGGGAGCGCATTCGTTTTCCGTCCGGGGGGGAGCGCATTAGTTAAAGGTCCGGGGGGAGCGCATTCGTTTTCGGTCCGGGGGGGGGAGCACATTAGTTAAAGGTCCAGAGGGGGGAGCGCATTAGTTAAAGGTCCGGGGGGGGGGGGGGCAGCGCATTAGTTAAAGATCCGGCGGGAGCGCGTTTGTTAAAGGCCCAGGGGGGGAGCGCATTAGTTAAAGGTCCGAGGGGGGCGGGGGAGCGCATTAGTTAAAAGTCCGGGGGGGAGCGTATTAATGTTCCGGGGGGAGGGCGCATTAGATAAAGGTCCGGGGGGAGGGGTGCGCATTAGCTAAAGGTCCGGAGGGGGGGCGCATTAGTTAAAGGTCCGTGGGGGGAAGCGCATCGGTTAGAGGTCTGGGGGGGGGGGGGGGGGGGGGGGTGGGGGAGTGTATTAGTTAAAGATCCGTGGGAGCGCATCAGCTAAAGTTCTGGAGGTTGGGGGGCCGCATTAGTTAAAGGTCTCGGGGGGAGCGCATTAGTTAAAGGTCCGGGGGGGCATTAGTTAGTCCGTGGGGGGAGCGCATTAGTTAAAGGTCCGGGGGGGAGCCCATTTCTTAAAGGTACGGGGGGCGCATTAGTTAAAGGTTTAAAGGTCGGTGGGGTGGGGGGGCGCATTAGTTAGCATGCTAGTATGACTTGTCCATAGTTACCTGGTTTCTCTTTGCAGCCAGTTTAGATGGTTGTCAAGAATTATCGCAGGGAGGTTTTTTTCAGCTGAGGAATCGGGCAGCTGATGGGGCTTATTTCAGAGAAGTGGGGTGTTTATTTTGGGAAGTCAATTCAGGTCCTGACCTTCACTGGGGAGTTTGGTCGAGCAGATGGATTAAACTTTCACAGATCTGTGTAAGAGGCATCACAGGTAAATAGGTGGTGCAGAGGATTTAAGGCATCGACCCTCATCAGTCAGGGAAATAAATATAGACGTTGGAAGTCTATGTTCGGCTGGTCAAGAAATTTCTGTCTCTGATCTCAAAACTGCATCTTTCCGTTTCAACGTGTCTCAGTTAGCGCCGTGAAAGGGGGTATGCACTCTACAATTACTTGACAAATGCGCACAGCAATTAAGTCGAAGATAGACACAAAATGCTGGAGTACCTCAGCCGGCAGGCAGCATCTCTAAAAAAAGTTATAGGTGACGTTTCGGTTCGAGATCCTTCTTACTTGTCAGTCTGAAGCAGGGTGTCGACCTGAAACCATCCGGACCCATATCCGGACCCATCACTGACCACATTGATAATGTCACGGCTTGTCCAGACCCACCACTGACCACACTGATAATGGCACGGCTTATCAAGACCCATCACTGACACACACTGATAATGTGTCAAATTATGTGTCGTAAAAATGTGTCAAATAAACATTTGCTCAGTCCGCCTTCACCAACCTGATCTCCCTGTGGCTGAGCACTTCAACTCCCCCTCCCATTTCGAGTCTGACCTTTCTGTCATGGGCCTCATCCAGTGCCATTGTGAGGCCCACTGGAAATTGGAGGAACAGCACCTCATATTTCGCTTGGGCAGCTTGCAGCCCAATGGTATGAACATTGACTTCTCCAACTTTAGATAGTTCCTGTGTCTCTCTATTTCCCCCCTCTTTCCCCTCCCCCTTCCCAGTTCTCCCACTGTCTTCCTGTCTCCACCTATATCCTTTCTTTGTCCCGCCCCCTGACATCAGTCCGAAGAAGGGTCTCGACCCGAAACGTCACCCATTCCCTCTCTCCTAGATGCTGCCTGACCTGCTGTTACTCCTGCATTTTGTGATACCTTCGATTTTGTACCAGCATCAGCAGTTATTGTCCCACACTGATAATGTCACTGCTTATCCAGACCCATTACTGACCACACTGATAATGTGATTGCTGTTACCGACGCACCACTGACCGCACTGATAATGTCACTGTTTATCCATACCCATCACTGACCTCAATGATAACATTGAATAAATGTACTTCCTTTGAATACATGTACACCCTTACCCAGGATATCTCACTACCGGGAGGAGGTGGCTGATCTGGCACTCTGGTGTCAGGACAATAGCCTCCTCTTGAATGTCACTAAAACGAAGGAGCTGATTGTGGACTTCAGAAGGGCTAAACATCCAAGGACGTACACGCCACTGGAGATAAATGGGTCTACTGTGGATAGGGTGATCAGTTTTAAATACGTGGGAGTCCGCATCACAGAGGATCATACATGGGCAACGCTCATTGCCGCACTGGTGGGTAAGGCAAAGCAGCGCCCTTACCACCTTAGACAACTGAGGAAATTCAGAGTGTCTCTGAGGATCCTTCATTGCTTCTACTCTGGGGCTGTAGAGAGCATCCTGTCCGGCAACATCACAGTCTGGTTTGGGAACAGCTCTGCCCAGGACAGGATGGCCCTGCAGAGAGTAGTGCGTTCGGCAGAACGTACCATGGGAACTACACTCGTCCCCCTGCAGGACCTATAGATCAGGAGGTGCAGATTCAGAGCAAGCAAGATCACGAGGGACCCCTGCCATCCCAGTAACGGAGTGTTCCGGATGCTACGATCAGGCAAACGCCTCCGCTGTCACGCTGTGAAAACGGAGAGGATGAGACGGAGTTTCTTCCCACAGTCCATCAGGACTGTCAACTTTTATAACTCCAGATACTAAATTTTTGTCTACACGATAGTAACTTATTAACTTTATTTATATGCTGTAACTGTAATTCTTTTTTGTGCGAAATCCACAGGCATTGCCACTTTCATTTCACTGCACATCGTGTATGTGTATGTGACAAATAAACTTGAATTGACTTGACTTGAATTGTTGCCCGGAAACAGGTTTCGGAGCTGTCGGGGGAGTTTGGGCAAGCCAGGACTACGGGACTGCTTCAGACTACTTTTGGACTAGGCAGTTGCAGCATGGGACCCATACACAATTAAAAACATTTCTTCGATCGAACGTGTCCAAAGGCAGGCAGCTCGTTTTGTTACAAATACCTGTGAGAGAGAAGCGAGTGTTACCGAACTTCGAAATTTATTGGGGTGGAACACTCTCCAAGACAGACGTAAAGCCCGCCGTTTGACCTGTTTTTACAAAATGTTAAATGGTCAGCTCGACATAGATTACCTCATCTACACCAAACCCAAACCCATCAGGAGTAGATGATGGCATTCGATTCAATTTGAGATCCCAGCTATCAAGACAGATATGTACAGCAATTCATGCTCCCCTCGCACAATTAAAGCATGGAATAGTCTTCACACTGCTATAGTTACTCAACCTGACGCAACTACACTTCAGGCAGCTCTTCTCCAAGAAGCCCTTCTTGCTTAAGTCCATACTCCGCCACCTCCAGTTTAAATTCCATTTGGAATATTTTGGAGGACCAATAACCAAGACCAAGACCAAGATTAGCTCAAACATCTGCATGTCAACTGCTTAAGTAAAGTGTTTTTTTCAGTTTCTACGTGTACCAGATGTACACAGCATGAAGGGAAACATGTTCTCATGCATTTCATGATAAATAGGCAAAGACATGGTCGGTGTGCGTGGCAGCGCTCTCTGAATTGCCTTGTGTACAGGCCACAAGGATGAGTTGGTCATTTGCCTCCAGACAAACCTTGTTGTCTGATTAACATCAACCTGTCGACTGGTCTGATACCATTCACCACAAAATAAACTGCAGATTGAGCAGAGCTTCACCTTGTCTTAGAAAACATAGAAAAGTGTTGTAGGAGTAGCCCATTCATGATTGATCATCCAGAATCAGTACCCTGTTCCTAGCTTCTCCCCATATCCCATATCGTTTGACACCGTTAACCCCAAGACCCCCATGTCCCTTGAATACATCCAGTGAAAGCAATGCCTTCTGTGGCAGAGAATTCCACATATTCACAACTCTCTGGGTGAAAACGTTTTTCCTCATCACAGTCTTAAATGGCCTACTCTTTATTCTTAAACTGTGAGTCCTGGTTCTGGACTCACCCAAAATGGTCATTTCCCCCCTACATCTCGCCTGTCCAATCCCTTAAGAATTTTACATGTTTCTATACGATCCACTCTCATCCTTCTAAATTCCAGTAAATTTAAGCCCAGTCGATTCATTCTTTATCATCAGTCCGCCATCCCGGGGATTAACCTGGTGAACCTGGTTACGCTGCACTCCCGTAATAGCAAGACTGGCCTTCCTCAAATTTGAATACTAAAACTGCTCGCAATACTCCGGGTGTGACCTCCTTGCTCCTGTACTCAAATCCTGTCGCTATGAAGGCCAACATGCCATGAGCTTTCTTCGCTGCCTGCTGTACCTGTATGCTTACTTTCAGTGAGTGACATGCAAGGACGCCTTGGTCTCGTTGCACCTCCCCTTCTTCCTAATCAGACACCAATCAGATAATAATCAGCCTTCGTGTTCACCGACTGGAACTAATATTTCCCACTGGGCGCAGGGCACAGCAGAGTATATCAACTGCCTCTTTCTTAGATTTGAAGCAAGCAATTTAAATTTAATTTGGAGCATTATGTGTTATTCGTTCAATTGTTAATGTTCAAACATTAGCAAATTTGCGGATGACACAAAGCTGGGTGGCAGTGTGAACCGTGAGGATGATGCTATGGGGATGCGGGGTGATTTGGACAGGTTGTGTGAGTGGGCAGATGCATGTCAGATGCAGTTTAATGTGGGTAAATGTGAGGTTATCTATCCACTTTGGTGGAAAGGACAGGAAAGCAGATTATTATCTGAATGGTGTCAAGTTAGGAAATGGGGAAGTACAAAGAGATCTGGGTATCCTTGTGACGATTCCGGTTCTTTATGTCAATCTAGTTCAATAATAATTGATCCAAACACTTGCTCTTCAATTCAAACCTTTAATGCAGCGCTGCGATGATTCCTCCAATTCTGCTCCTACAGCGCTCACGGTCTCCGAAACAGGCTGGGACAAACATACTCATACATACCAAGACAATGTTTATATAGTTTCCAAACAATAGAATGATGGGGGCACAATTGAGGGGCATTGTTCAATTGAGAGACATTGTTCCAACATGTTCATCCAATCACAACTAGCCCCGTAGGCACTTCCCAGTCCCCAGTTACGACCAGTCCCGTACGTCCTATTGTTGTACGTGCTGGAACATTCTGTGATTAGGATGTTAATCACTTCTCAACCGTCCATGGTTTCACAACTTCTAGCTACCGAACAGAGATATATCACACAATAGCAAAGAAAGCAGTGATAGTTGTTTCTAATTAACCTTTACCCAGACGGCTATCTTTTTAGTCCTTGACTTGATCAGACTTGCTTCGTATTTTATCTTTATTCCTCATTCCCCCCTTTTGTCAATTTATAACAACTGTCAGGGCGAAAACTCAGCAGAGACTCATCTGAGGCAGTTCTTTTGGGTGGGCGGTTGGAGCGGTTGGAGTAGCGGCCGGGCGGTAGGTTTAGTAACCGAGCGCGGGGCTTTGTTTGGAGAGTATGACTGCCAGGGCAGTTTATTGTTCTGGGTGTCAGATGTGGGGAATCTGGGAGTCTGATAGTCTTCCAGACATCCACATCTGCGCCAGGTGTGACGAGATGGGGCTCCTAAGGGACCGTATTAGGAACCTGGAGCGGCAGATTGATGACCTCCGTCTGATCAGGGAGAGTGAGGAGGTTATAGATAGGAGTTACAGGGAGGTGGTCACTCCTAGACCACGGGAGGTAGACAAGTGGGTCACTGTTAGGGGGGGCAAGGAACAGAGGCAGGGACTAGGGAGTACCCCGGTGGCTGTACCCCTTGGAAATAAGTACTCCTGTTTAAGTACTGTTGGGGGGGACAGCCTACCTGGGGGCAACGACGGTGCCCGGGCCTCTGGCAAGGAGTCCGGCCCTGTTGCTCAGAAGGGTAGGGAAAGGAAGAGGAGAGCAGTAGTAATAGGGGACTCTATAGTGAGGGGGTCAGATAGGCGTTTCTGCGGACGCAGTCGGGAGACCCGGATGGTGGTTTGCCTCCCTGGTGCCGGTGTCCGGGATGTGTCTGAGCGTGTCCAGGATATCCTGAAAGGGGAGGGAGAGGAGCCAGAGGTCGTGGTACATATAGGTACCAACAATATAGGTAGGATAAGGGAAGAGGTCCTGAAAGGAGAATTCAGGGGGCTAGGAAGAGAGTTAAAAAAAAGGACTTCCAAAGTAATAATCTCAGGCTTACTGCCTGTGCCACGCGATAGTGAGAATAGGAATGGAGTGAGGTGGAGGATAAATACGTGGCTGAGGAACTGGTGCAGGGAGCAGGGTTTCAAGTTTCTGGATCATTGGGACCTCTTCTGGGGGAAGTATGACCTGTACAAAAAGGACGGGTTGCATCTGAACCCGAGGGGAACCAATATCCTGGCGGGGAGATTTGCTAAAATAACTGCGGAGACTTTAAACTAGTACGGTTGGGGGGAGGGACTCAAACACAGATAGCTAATAGGCAGTGTGTGAGGCAGGAGGCAGAAAAGGGAAACACTCAGACCCAATATGTAGGAGAGAAAGAAGGGAAAAGAAATAAACTGAGAATAAGAAATGATGGGTCCCTTAAATGTGTATATTTTAATGCTAGGAGCATTGTAAGAAAGGTGGATGAGCTTAGAGCCTGGATTGACATCTGGAAGTATGATGTTGTGGCGATCAGTGAAACGTGGTTGCAGGAGGGTTGCGATTGGCAATTAAATATTCCAGGATTTCATTGTTTCAGATGTGATAGAATCGGAGGGGCAAGAGGTGGGGGTGTTGCATTGCTTGTCAGGGAGGATATCACAGCAGTGCTTTGGCAGGACAGACTAGAAGGCTCGATTAAGGAGGCTGTTTGGGTGGAACTCAGAAATGAGAAAGGTTTAGCAACACTTATAGGGGTGTATTATAGACCGCCAAATAGGGAACGAGAATTGGAAGAGCAAATATGTAAGGAGATAGCAGATATTAGTAGTAAGCACAGAGTGGTGATTGTGGGTGATTTCAATTTTCCGTATATAGACTGGGAATCACATTCTGTTAAAGGGCTGGATGGTTTGGAGTTTGTAAAATGTGTGCAGGATAGTTTTTTGCAGCAATACGTAGAGGTGCCTACCAGAGAAGGGGCAGTGTTGGACCTCCTGTTAGGAAATGAGATGGGTCAGGGTGACGGAGGTATGTGTTGAGGAGCACTTTGGGTCTAGTGATCATAATGCCATTAGTTTCAATATCATTATGGAGAAGGTCAAATCTGGACCAAGGGTTGAGATTTTGGATTGGAGAAAGGCTAATTTTGAGGAGATGAGAAAGGATTTAAAAGGAGTGAAATGGAAATTGTTGTTTTATGAAAAGGATATAATAGAGAAATGGAGGATATTTAAAGGTGAAATTTTGAGAGTACAGAGTCTTTATGTCCCTGTTCGGTGGAAAGGAAAGAATAATAATTTGAAAGAGCCGTGGTTTACCAGGGAAATTGGACACTTGGTTCGGAAAAAAGAGGGAGATATACAATAAATATAAGCGGCAGGGAGTAAATGAGGTTCTTGAGGAATATAAAGAATGTAAAAGGAATCTTAAAAAGGAAATTAGAAAAGCGAAAAAAAGATATGAGGCTGCTTTGGCAAGTAATGTAAAAGTAAACCCCAAGGGGTTCTACAGATATGTCAATAGCAAAAGGATAGTGAGGGATAAAATTGGTCCATTAGAGAGTCAGAGTGGACAGCTATGTGCTGAGCCGGAAGAAATGGGGGAGATATTAAACAATTTCTTTTCTTCGGTATTTACCGAGGAGAAGGATATTGATTATGTGAGGTAAGCGAAACAAGTAGAGTAGTGATGGAAATTAGGAGGATTAAAGAAGAGGAGGTACGGACACTTTTGAAGAATATAAAAGTGGATAAGTCTCCAGGTCCTGATAGGATATTCCCTAGGACATTGAGGGAAGTTAGTGCAGAAATAGCAGGGGCTATGACGGAAATATTTCAAACGTCATTAGAAACAGGGATGGTGCCGGAAGATTGGCGCATTGCGCATGTTGTGCCTTTGTTTAAAAAAGGTTCTAAACGTAAACCTAGCAATTATAGACCTATTAGTTTGACGTCTGTGGTGGAAAAATTAATGGAAAAGATACTTAGGGACAATATATATAATTATTTGGATAATCAAGGCCTGATTAGAAACAGTCAACATGGATTTGTGCCTGGAAGGTCATGTTTGACTAATCTTCTTGAATTTTTTGAAGAGGTTACCAGGGAAATTGATAAGGGCAAGGCTGTGGATGTTGTCTATATGGACTTCAGTAAGGCATTTGACAAGGTTCCACATGGAAGGTTGATTAAGAAGGTTAAATCGTTGGGTATTAATAGTGAGGTTGCAAGATGGATTCAACAATGGCTGAATGGGAGATACCAGAGGGTAACGGTTGACAATTGTATGTCAGGTTGGAGGCCAGTGTCTAGTGGAGTGCCCCAAGGATCTGTGTTGGGTCCACTGTTGTTTGTCATTTACATTAATGATCTGGATGATGGTGTGGCAAATTGGATTAGTAAATATGCAGATGATACTAAGATAGGTGGAGTAGTTGATAGTGAGGTAGATTTTCAAAGTCTACAGAGAGACTTGGGCCTTTTGGAAGGGTGGGCTGAAAGATGGCAGATGGAGTTTAATGCTGATAAGTGTGAGGTGCTGCATTTTGGTAGGACAAATCAAAATAGGACGTACAGGGTAAATGGTAGGGAATTGAGGAATGCAGTGGAACAGAGGGATCTGGGAATAACTGTGCATTGTTCCCTGAAGGTGGAATCTCATGTGGATAGGGTGGTGAAGAAGGCGTTTGGTATGCTTGCCTTTATAAATCAGAGCATCGAGTATAGAAGTTGGGATGTAGTGTTGAAATTGTACAGGGCATTGGTGAGGCCGAATCTGGAGTATGGTGTGCAGTTCTGGTCGCCAAATTATAGGAAGGATGTCGACAAAATGGAGAGGGTACAGAGGAGATTTACTAGAATGTTGCCTGGGTTTCAGCACGTAGGCTACAGAGAGAGGTTGAAACAGGTTGGGTCTTTATTCTTTGGAGCGTAGAAGGTTGAGGGGGGACTTGATAGAGGTTTTTAAAATTTTGAGAGGGACGGACAGAGTTGACGTGGGTAGGCTTTTCCCTTTGAGAGTGGGGAAGATTCCAACAAGGGGACATAGCTTTAGAATTGAGGGACAAAGGTTTAGGGGTAACATGAGGGGGAATTTCTTTACTCAGAGGGTTGTGGCTGTATGGAATGGGCTTCCGGTGGAAGTGGTGGAGGCAGGCTCGATTTTATTATTTAAGAGTAAATTGGATAGGTATATGGATAGGAGGGGATTGGAGGGTTATGGTCTGAGTGCAGGTAGATGAGACTAGGTCAGGGAGTATGGTCGGCGTGGACTGGTTGGGCCGGACAGGCCTGTTTCCATGCTTTAGTTGTTATATGTTATATATGTTATATGTTATATAGTCATCCGAGTATATACCTGACCTCGTGGTGCTTTATAAGCCCCTTGAGCCTGGCCCAAGCGGTGTTCAGGGTCGAGAGGCTGGTTTGTTGATCCCGCCTCTGATTCCTACTCCTCTGCTGGATCTCATTCACTAGCCCTTACGGTACTCAGTGATTAAGATCTCACACGGTCACATCGTTTAGTGACGTCACACGGTCACATCGTTTAGTGACGTCACACGGTCACATCGTTTAGTGATGTCACACGGTCACGGCGACATTCACAGTTTAGAGACCAAAAACTGCACACAATCTTCCAAAGCCAATGGTATGTTGGCCTTCATAGCAAGAGGATTTGAGTTTAGGAGCAGGGAGGTCCTTCTGCAGTTGTACAGGGCCCTAGTGAGACCGCACCTGGAGTATTGGGTGCAGTTTTGGTCTCCTAGTTTGAGGAAGGACGTCCTTGCTATTGAGGCAGTGCAGCGTAGGTTCACCAGGTTTAATCCCTGGGATGGCGGGACTGTCGTACGAGGAAAGATTGGAAAGACTGGGCTTGTGTTCACTGGAACTCAAGGCATGTTGGACTTCATAGCGAGAGGAGTTGAGTATAGGAGCAAAGAGGTCCTTCTGCAGTTGTACAGGGCCCTGGTGAGACCGCACCTGGAGTACTGTGTGCAGTTTTGGTCTCCTAGTTTGAGGAAGGACGTCCTAGTTTGACTTTAGGAGCAAGGAGGTCCTTCTTCAGATGTACAGGGCCTTGGTGAGACACACCTGGAGTTTCGGTCTCCTAGTTTGAGGAAGGACCTCCTTGCTATTGAGTCTAGGAGCAAAGAGGTCCTTCTGCAGTTGTACAGGGCCCTGGTGAGACCCACACCTGGAGTACTGTGTGCAGTTGTGGTCTCCTAGTTTGAGGAAGGACGTTCTTGCCATAGAGGGAGGACAGAGAAGGTTGACCAGATTGATCCCTGGGATGGCAGGACTTTCATATGAGGAAAGACTGGATGGACTGGGCTTGTACTCGCTGGGATTTAGAAGACTGAGGGGGGATCTTATAGAAACATATAAAATTCTTAAGGGAGAGAGAGAGAGAGAGGGGGGAGAGAGGGTGGGGGGGGGGAGATAGGGGGAGAGAGAGAGAGGAGAGAGAGGGGGAGAGAGAAAGGGTGGGGAGAGAGGGGAGAGAGAGAGGGGGGAGAGAGAGGGGGGAGAGAGAGG
>NC_135991.1:405474-433404 GCF_053455715.1 Rhinoraja longicauda
GAAGGACCTCTTTGCTCCTAAACTCAACTCCTCTCGCTATGAAGACCAACGTGCCTTGAGTTCCAGTGAATACAAGCCCAGTCTTTCAACATATGACAGTCCCGCCATCCCGGGGATTAACCTGGTGAACCTACGCTGCACTGCCTCAATAGCAAGGACGTCCTTCCTCAAACTAGGAGACCAAAACTGCACACAGTACTCCAGACGTGGTCTCACCAGGGCCCTGTACAACTGCAGAAGGACCTCTTTGCTCCTAGACTCAATAGCAAGGAGGTCCTTCCTCAAACTAGGAGACCAAAACTCCAGGTGCGGTCTCACCAAGGCCCTGTACATCTGAAGAAGGACCTCCTTGCTCCTAAAGTCAAACTAGGACGTCCTTCCTCAAACTAGGAGACCAAAACTGCACACAGTACTCCAGGTGCGGTCTCACCAGGGCCCTGTACAACTTCAGAAGGACCTCTTTGCTCCTGAACTCAACTCCTCTCGCTATGAAGTCCAACATGCCTTGAGTTCCAGTGAACACAAGCCCAGTCTTTCCAATCTTTCCTCGTACGACAGTCCCGCCATCCCGGGGATTAACCTGGTGAACCTACGCTGCAATGCCTCAATAGCAAGGACGTCCTTCCTCGAAACTAGGAGACCAAAACTGCACCCAATACTCCAGGTGCGGTCTCACTAGGGCCCTGTACAACTGCAGAAGGACCTCCCTGCTCCTAAACTCAAATCCTCTTGCTATGAAGGCCAACATACCATTGGCTTTGGAAGATTGTGTGCAGTTTTGGTCTCTAAACTGTGAATGTCGCCGTGACCGTGTGACATCACTAAACGATGTGACCGTGTGACGTCACTAAACGATGTGACCGTGTGACGTCACTAAACGATGTGACCGTGTGAGATCTTAATCACTGAGTACCGTAAGGGCTAGTAATGAGATCCAGCAGAGGAGTAGGAATCAGAGGCGGGATCAACAAACCAGCCTCTCGACCCTGAACACCGCTTGGGCCAGGCTCAAGGGGCTTATAAAGCACCACGAGGTCAGGTATATACTCGGATGACTATATAATATATAACATATATAACATATAACAACTACAGCATGGAAACAGGCCTGTCCGGCCCTACCAGTCCACGCCGACCATTCTCCCTGACCTAGTCTCATCTACCTGCACTCAGACCATAACCCTCCAATCCCCTCCTATCCATATACCTATCCAATTTACTCTTAAGTAATAAAATCGAGCCTGCCTCCACCACTTCCACCGGAAGCCCATTCCATACAGCCACAACCCTCTGAGTAAAGAAATTCCCCCTCATGTTACCCCTAAACCTTTGTCCCTCAATTCTAAAGCTATGTCCCCTTGTTGGAATCTTCCCCACTCTCAAAGGGAAAAGCCTACCCACGTCAACTCTGTCCGTCCCTCTCAAATTTTTAAAAACCTCTATCAAGTCCCCCCTCAACCTTCTACGCTCCAAAGAATAAAGACCCAACCTGTTCAACCTCTCTCTGTAGCCTAAGTGCTGAAACCCAGGCAACATTCTAGTAAATCTCCTCTGTACCCTCTCCATTTTGTCGACATCCTTCCTATAATTTGGCGACCAGAACTGCACACCATACTCCAGATTCGGCCTCACCAATGCCCTGTACAATTTCAACATTACATCCCAACTTCTATACTCGATGCTCTGATTTATAAAGGCAAGCATACCAAACGCCTTCTTCACCACCCTATCCACATGAGATTCCACATTCAGGGAACAATGCACAGTTATTCCCAGATCCCTCTGTTCCACTGCATTCCTCAATTCCCTACCATTTACCCTGTACGTCCTATTTTGATTTGTCCTACCAAAATGCAGCACCTCACACTTATCAGCATTAAACTCCATCTGCCATCTTTCAGCCCACCCTTCCAAAAGGCCCAAGTCTCTCTGTAGACTTTGAAAATCTACCTCACTATCAACTACTCCACCTATCTTAGTATCATCTGCATATTTACTAATCCAATTTGCCACACCATCATCCAGATCATTAATGTAAATGACAAACAACAGTGGACCCAACACAGATCCTTGGGGCACTCCACTAGACACTGGCCTCCAACCTGACATACAATTGTCAACCGTTACCCTCTGGTATCTCCCATTCAGCCATTGTTGAATCCATCTTGCAACCTCACTATTAATACCCAACGATTTAACCTTCTTAATCAACCTTCCATGTGGAACCTTGTCAAATGCCTTACTGAAGTCCATATAGACAACATCCACAGCCTTGCCCTTATCAATTTCCCTGGTAACCTCTTCACAAAATTCAAGAAGATTAGTCAAACATGACCTTCCAGGCACAAATCCATGTTGACTGTTTCTAATCAGGCCTTGATTATCCAAATAATTATATATATTGTCCCTAAGTATCTTTTCCATTAATTTTCCCACCACAGACGTCAAACTAATAGGTCTATAATTGCTAGGTTTACTTTTAGAACCTTTTTTAAACAAAGGCACAACATGCGCAATGCGCCAATCTTCCGGCACCATCCCTGTTTCTAATGACGTTTGAAATATTTCCGTCATAGCCCCTGCTATTTCTGCACTAACTTCCCTCAATGTCCTAGGGAATATCCTATCAGGACCTGGAGACTTATCCACTTTTATATTCTTCAAAAGTGTCCGTACCTCCTCTTCTTGAATCCTCCTAATTTCCATCACTACTCTACTTGTTTCGCTTACCTCACATAATTCAATATCCTTCTCCTCGGTAAATACCGAAAAAAAGAAATTGTTTAATATCTCCCCCATTTCTTCCGGCTCAGCACTCTGACTCTCTAATGGACCAATTTTATCCCTCACTATCCTTTTGCTATTGACATATCTGTAGAACCCCTTGGGGTTTACTTTTACATTACTTGCCAAAGCAGCCTCATATCTTTTTTTCGCTTTTCTAATTTCCTTTTTAAGATTCCTTTTACATTCTTTATATTCCTCAAGAACCTCATTTACTCCCTGCCGCTTATATTTATTGTATATCTCCCTCTTTTTCCGAACCAAGTGTCCAATTTCCCTGGTAAACCACGGCTCTTTCAAATTATTATTCTTTCCTTTCCACCGAACAGGGACATAAAGAGTCTGTACTCTCAAAATTTCACCTTTAAATATCCTCCATTTCTCTATTATATCCTTTTCATAAAACAACAATTTCCATTTCACTCCTTTTAAATCCTTTCTCATCTCCTCAAAATTAGCCTTTCTCCAATCCAAAATCGCAACCCTTGGTCCAGATTTGACCTTCTCCATAATGATATTGAAACTAATGGCATTCTGATCACTAGACCCAAAGTGCTCCTCAACACATACCTCCGTCACCTGACCCATCTCATTTCCTAACAGGAGGTCCAACACTGCCCCTTCTCTGGTAGGCACCTCTACGTATTGCTGCAAAAAACTATCCTGCACACATTTTACAAACTCCAAACCATCCAGCCCTTTAACAGAATGTGATTCCCAGTCTATATACGGAAAATTGAAATCACCCACAATCACCACTCTGTGCTTACTACTAATATCTGCTATCTCCTTACATATTTGCTCTTCCAATTCTCGTTCCCTATTTGGCGGTCTATAATACACCCCTATAAGTGTTGCTAAACCTTTCTCATTTCTGAGTTCCACCCAAACAGCCTCCTTAATCGAGCCTTCTAGTCTATCCTGCCAAAGCACTGCTGTGATATCCTCCCTGACAAGCAATGCAACACCCCCACCTCTTGCCCCTCCGATTCTATCACATCTGAAACAATGAAATCCTGGAATATTTAATTGCCAATCGCAACCCTCCTGCAACCATGTTTCACTGATCGCCACAACATCATACTTCCAGATGTCAATCCAGGCTCTAAGCTCATCCACCTTTCTTACAATGCTCCTAGCATTAAAATATACACATTTAAGGGACCCATCATTTCTTATTCTCAGTTTATTTCTTTTCCCTTCTTTCTCTCCTACATATTGGGTCTGAGTGTTTCCCTTTTCTGCCTCCTGCCTCACACACTGCCTGTTAGCTATCTGTGTTTGAGTCCCTCCCCCCAACCGTACTAGTTTAAAGTCTCCGCAGTTATTTTAGCAAATCTCCCCGCCAGGATATTGGTTCCCCTCGGGTTCAGATGCAACCCGTCCTTTTTGTACAGGTCATACTTCCCCCAGAAGAGGTCCCAATGATCCAGAAACTTGAAACCCTGCTCCCTGCACCAGTTCCTCAGCCACGTATTTATCCTCCACCTCACTCCATTCCTATTCTCACTATCGCGTGGCACAGGCAGTAAGCCTGAGATTATTACTTTGGAAGTCCTTTTTTTTAACTCTCTTCCTAGCCCCCTGAATTCTCCTTTCAGGACCTCTTCCCTTATCCTACCTATATTGTTGGTACCTATATGTACCACGACCTCTGGCTCCTCTCCCTCCCCTTTCAGGATATCCTGGACACGCTCAGACACATCCCGGACACCGGCACCAGGGAGGCAAACCACCATCCGGGTCTCCCGACTGCGTCCACAGAAACGCCTATCTGACCCCCTCACTATAGAGTCCCCTATTACTATCGCTCTCCTCTTCCTTTCCCTACCCTTCTGAGCAACAGGGCCGGACTCCTTGCCAGAGGCCCGGGCACCGTCGTTGCCCCCAGGTAGGCTGTCCCCCCCAACAGTACTTAAACAGGAGTACTTATTTCCAAGGGGTACAGCCACCGGGGTACTCCCTAGTCCCTGCCTCTGTTCCTTGCCCCCCCTAACAGTGACCCACTTGTCTACCTCCCGTGGTCTAGGAGTGACCACCTCCCTGTAACTCCTATCTATAACGTCCTCACTCTCCCTGATCAGGCGGAGGTCATCAATCTGCCGCTCCAGGTTCCTAATACGGTCCCTTAGGAGCCCCATCTCGTCACACCTGGCGCAGATGTGGATGTCTGGAAGACTATCAGACTCCCAGATTCCCCACATCTGACACCCAGAACAAAAAACTGCCCTGGCAGTCATACTCTCCAAACAAAGCCCCGCGCTCGGTTACTAAACCTACCGCCCGGCCGCTACTCCAACCGCTCCAACCGCCCACCCAAAAGAACTGCCTCAGATGAGTCTCTGCTGAGTTTTCGCCCTGACAGTTGTTATAAATTGACAAAAGGGGGGAATGAGGAATAAAGATAAAATACGAAGCAAGTCTGATCAAGTCAAGGACTAAAAAGATAGCCGTCTGGGTAAAGGTTAATTAGAAACAACTATCACTGCTTTCTTTGCTATTGTGTGATATATCTCTGTTCGGTAGCTAGAAGTTGTGAAACCATGGACGGTTGAGAAGTGATTAACACCCTAATCACATAATGTTCCAGCAGATACAACAATAGGACGTACGGGACTGGTCGTAACTGGGGACTGGGAAGTGCCTACGGGGCTAGTTGTGATTGGATGAACATGTTGGAACAATGTCTCTCAATTGAACAATGCCCCTCAATTGTGCCCCCATCATTCTATTGTTTGGAAACTATATAAACATTGTCTTGGTATGTATGAGTATGTTTGTCCCAGCCTGTTTCGGAGACCGTGAGCGCTGTAGGAGCAGAATTGGAGGAATCATCGCAGCGCTGCATTAAAGGTTTGAATTGAAGAGCAAGTGTTTGGATCAATTATTATTGAACTAGATTGACATAAAGAACCGGAATCGTCACAAGGATACCCAGATCTCTTTGTACTTCCCCATTTCCTAACTTGACACCATTCAGATAATAATCTGCTTTCCTGTTCTTTCCACCAAAGTGGATAGATAACCTCACATTTACCCACATTAAACTGCATCTGCCATGCATCTGCCCACTCACACAACCTGTCCAAATCACCCCGCATCCTCATAGCATCATCCTCACGGTTCACACTGCCACCCAGCTTTGTGTCATCCGCAAATTTGCTAATGTTTGAACATTAACAATTGAACGAATAACACATAATGCTCCAAATTAAATTTAAATTGCTTGCTTCAAATCTAAGAAAGAGGCAGTTGATATACTCTGCTGTGCCCTGCGCCCAGTGGGAAATATTAGTTCCAGTCGGTGAACACGAAGGCTGATTATTATCTGAATGGTGTCTGATTAGGAAGAAGGGGAGGTGCAACGAGACCAAGGCGTCCTTGCATGTCACTCACTGAAAGTAAGCATACAGGTACAGCAGGCAGCGAAGAAAGCTCATGGCATGTTGGCCTTCATAGCGACAGGATTTGAGTACAGGAGCAAGGAGGTCACACCCGGAGTATTGCGAGCAGTTTTAGTATTCAAATTTGAGGAAGGCCAGTCTTGCTATTGCGGGAGTGCAGCGTAACCAGGTTCACCAGGTTAATCCCCGGGATGGCGGACTGATGATAAAGAATGAATCGACTGGGCTTAAATTTACTGGAATTTAGAAGGATGAGAGTGGATCGTATAGAAACATGTAAAATTCTTAAGGGATTGGACAGGCGAGATGTAGGGGGGAAATGACCATTTTGGGTGAGTCCAGAACCAGGACTCACAGTTTAAGAATAAAGGGTAGGCCATTTAAGACTGTGATGAGGAAAAACGTTTTCACCCAGAGAGTTGTGAATATGTGGAATTCTCTGCCACAGAAGGCATTGCTTTCACTGGATGTATTCAAGGGATATGGGGGTCTTGGGGTTAACGGTGTCAAACGATATGGGATATGGGGAGAAGCTAGGAACAGGGTACTGATTCTGGATGATCAATCATGAATGGGCTACTCCTACAACACTTTTCTATGTTTTCTAAGACAAGGTGAAGCTCTGCTCAATCTGCAGTTTATTTTGTGGTGAATGGTATCAGACCAGTCGACAGGTTGATGTTAATCAGACAACAAGGTTTGTCTGGAGGCAAATGACCAACTCATCCTTGTGGCCTGTACACAAGGCAATTCAGAGAGCGCTGCCACGCACACCGACCATGTCTTTGCCTATTTATCATGAAATGCATGAGAACATGTTTCCCTTCATGCTGTGTACATCTGGTACACGTAGAAACTGAAAAACAACACTTTACTTAAGCAGTTGACAGGCAGATGTTTGAGCTAATCTTGGTCTTGGTCTTGGTTATTGGTCCTCCAAAATATTCCAAATGGAATTTAAACTGGAGGTGGCAGAGTATGGACTTAAGCAAGAAGGGCTTCTTGGAGAAGAGCTGCCTGGAGTGTAGTTGCGTCAGGTTGAGTAACTATAGTAGTGTGAAGACTATTCCATGCTTTAATTGTGCGAGGGAAGCATGAATTGCTATAAACATCTGTCTTGATAGCTGGGATCTCAAATTGAATCGAATGCCATCATCTACTCCTGATGGGTTTGGGTTTGGTGTAGATGTGGTAATCTATGTCGAGCTGACCATTTAACATTTTGTAAAAACAGGTCAAACGGCGGGCTTTACGTCTGTCTTGGAGAGTGTTCCACCCCAATAAATTTCGAAGTTCGGTAACACTCGCTTCTCTCTCACGGGTATTTGTAACAAAACGAGCTGCCTGCCTTTGGACACGTTCGATCGAAGAAATGTTTTTAATTGTGTATGGGTCCCATGCTGCAACTGCCTAGTCCAAAAGTAGTCTGAAGCAGTCCCGTAGTCCTGGGTTCCCCAAACTCCCCCGACAGCTCCGAAACCTGTTTCCGGGCAACAATTCAAGTCAAGTCAATTCAAGTTTATTTGTCACATACACATACACGATGTGCAGTGAAATGAAAGTGGCAATGCCTGTGGATTGCGCACAAAAAAGAATTACAGTTACAGCATATAAATAAAGTTAATAAGTTACTATCGTGTAGACAAAAATTTAGTCTCTGGAGTTATAAAAGTTGACAGCCCTGATGGACTGTGGGAAGAAACTCCGTCTCATCCTCTCCGTTTTCACAGCGTGACAGCGGAGTCGTTTGCCTGATCGTAGCATCCGGAACACTCCGTTACTGGGGAGGCAGGGGTCCCTCATGATCTTGCTTGCTCTGAATCTGCACCTCCTGATCTATAGGTCCTGCAGGGGGACGAGTGTAGTTCCCATGGTGCGTTCTGCCGAACGCACTACTCTCTGCAGGGCCATCCTGTCCTGGGCAGAGCTGTTCCCAAACCAGACTGTGATGTTGCCGGACAGGATGCTCTCTACAGCCCCAGAGTAGAAGCAATGAAGGATCCTCAGAGACACTCTGAATTTCCTCAGTTGTCTAAGGTGGTAAAGGCGCTGCTTTGCCTTCCCCACCAGTGCGGCAATGTGCGTTGCCCATGTCAGATCCTCTGTGATGCGGACTCCCAAGTATTTAAAACTGCTCACCCTATCCACAGTAGACCCATTTATCTCCAGTGGCGTGTACGTCCTTGGATGTTTAGCCCTTCTGAAGTCCACAATCAGCTCCTTCGTTTTAGTGACATTCAAGAGGAGGCTATTGTCCTGACACCAGAGTGCCAGATCAGCCACCTCCTCCCGGTAGTGAGATATCCTGGGTAAGGGTGTACATGTATTCAAAGGAAGTACATTTATTCAATGTTATCATTGAGGTCAGTGATGGGTATGGATAAACAGTGACATTATCAGTGCGGTCAGTGGTGCGTCGGTAACAGCAATCACATTATCAGTGTGGTCAGTAATGGGTCTGGATAAGCAGTGACATTATCAGTGTGGGACAATAACTGCTGATGCTGGTACAAAATCGAAGGTATCACAAAATGCTGGAGTAACAGCAGGTCAGGCAGCATCTAGGAGAGAGGGAATGGGTGACGTTTCGGGTCGAGACCCTTCTTCGGACTGATGTCAGGGGGCGGGACAAAGAAAGGATATAGGTGGAGACAGGAAGACAGTGGGAGAACTGGGAAGGGGGAGGGGAAAGAGGGGGGAAATAGAGAGACACAGGAACTATCTAAAGTTGGAGAAGTCAATGTTCATACCATTGGGCTGCAAGCTGCCCAAGCGAAATATGAGGTGCTGTTCCTCCAATTTCCAGTGGGCCTCACAATGGCACTGGATGAGGCCCATGACAGAAAGGTCAGACTCGAAATGGGAGGGGGAGTTGAAGTGCTCAGCCACAGGGAGATCAGGTTGGTGAAGGCGGACTGAGCAAAGGTTTATTTGACACATTTTTACGACACATAATTTGACACATTATCAGTGTGGTCAGTGATGGGTCTTGATAAGCCGTGCCATTATCAGTGTGGTCAGTGGTGGGTCTGGACAAGCCGTGACATTATCAATGTGGTCAGTGATGGGTCCGGATATGGGTCCGGATGGTTTCAGGTCGACACCCTGCTTCAGACTGACAAGTAAGAAGGATCTCGAACCGAAACGTCACCTATAACTTTTTTTAGAGATGCTGCCTGCCGGCTGAGGTACTCCAGCATTTTGTGTCTATCTTCGACTTAATTTGTCAAGTAATTGTAGAGTGCATACCCCCTTTCACGGCGCTAACTGAGACACGTTGAAACGGAAAGATGCAGTTTTGAGATCAGAGACAGAAATTTCTTGACCAGCCGAACATAGACTTCCAACGTCTATATTTATTTCCCTGACTGATGAGGGTCGATGCCTTAAATCCTCTGCACCACCTATTTACCTGTGATGCCTCTTACACAGATCTGTGAAAGTTTAATCCATCTGCTCGACCAAACTCCCCAGTGAAGGTCAGGACCTGAATTGACTTCCCAAAATAAACACTTCCCACTTCTCTGAAATAAGCCCCATCAGCTGCCCGATTCCTCAGCTGAAAAAAACCTCCCTGCGATAATTCTTGACAACCATCTAAACTGGCTGCAAAGAGAAACCAGGTAACTATGGACAAGTCATACTAGCATGCTAACTAATGCGCCCCCCCACCCACCGACCTTTAAACCTTTAACTAATGCGCCCCCCCGTACCTTTAAGAAATGCGCTCCCCCCCGGACCTTTAACTAATGCGCTCCCCCCACGGACTAACTAATGCCCCCCCCGGACCTTTAACTAATGCGCTCCCCCCGAGACCTTTAACTAATGCGTCCCCCCAACCCCCAGAACTTTAGCTGATGCGCTCCTCCCACGGATCTTTAACTAATGCACTCCCCCACCCCCCCCCCCCAGACCTCTAACCGATGCGCTTCCCCCCACGGACCTTTAACTAATGCGCCCCCCCTCCGGACCTTTAACTAATGCGCACCCCTCCCCCCAGACCTTTATCTAATGCGCCCTCCCCCCGGAACTTTAATACGCTCCCCCCCGGACCTTTAACTAATGCGCTCCCCCGCCCCTCTCGGACCTTTAACTAATGCGCTCCCCCCCCTGGGCCTTTAACAAATGCGCTCCCCCCGGATCTTTAACTAATGCGCTGCCCCCCCCCGGACCTTTAACTAATGCGCTCCCCCCTCTGGACCTTTAACTAATGCGCTCCCCCCTCCCGGAACTTTAACTAATGCGCTCCCCCCCGCACCTTTAACTAATGCACTCCCCCCCCCCCCCGGACCGAAACTAATGCGCTCCCCCCCTGGACATTTAACCAATGCTCTCCCCCCCTCGAACCTTTCACTAATGCGCTCCCCCCCGGACCTTTAACTAATGCGCCCCCCCGGGCCTTTAAATAATGCGCTCCCCTCCCCCGGATCTTTAACTAATGCGTTCCCCTCCCCCGGACCTTTAACTAATGCACGCTTTACCCACCCCCGGGAGCACCGCCGGGGATGGAGGAGGGGGGGGTGGGAGGAGAATGGGGGGGAGGGGGAGATGGAGGCGTGGTTAGGAGGAGGAGGGTGGTTCAAGTGGATGGAGGGGATGTTGGGAACTTTTTGGAAATTAGTAATCACTCAGTAAAGATGATAGAAGGGCACCATTGCCTAGACTTACCTTTCAAACAAGAAAGTGTTAGTCTGCCGATTAACCGCTGCATTGCAGAACAACGCCTTTAGGATCTGAAACGCGTTTGGCAAGAATAAAAAATTTCATGAAGAATATACACCTTTCCTCACGGAGATGATTAATAATGGTTATGCTGAAATGGTACTAGAAGGCCAGCTGAATCGATGTGATGGAGAGCTTTGGTACATCCCACACATTGGGGGTATCATTCAAATAAAGGAACTTTAAGAGTGCTCTTCGACTGTGCTACGGTTTTCAAGGGTAAATCACTTAATTGTCACCTGCTGCAGGATCCAGACCGAACGAACTCAATCATCGGAGTTCTTTTCGGATTCAGATGAGCGCCGGTGGCTTTGATGGCGGATATCAAGGCAATGTTTCATCAGGTCAAGGTATCGGAAAAGCATGTTAACTCCTTGCGATTCTTATGGTGGCCGGATGGTGATGCACCACAAGATCTCGTTGAATACAGGAGTAGTGTCATCACCAAGTTATACAAACTTCGCATTGAGGAAAAGCGCCGAGGACAATGAAGCTCACTTTCCAGAAGAAGTGACAAACACCGTAAAGAGCTATTTCTATGTGGACGATTGTTTAAAATCCATGTCGATGGAACAGGAAGCAATCCAAATGGTAAAACATCTGACTTCCCTCTGCAATAAGGGAGGATTCATGCTATGGAAATGGATCAGCAACAGCCGTGCTGTATTGGAAACCATTCCACTAGATAACAGATCCAAGGAGACCCGGGAGTTGGATTTGAACAAAGACAATCTGCCCATGGAGAGAGCTTTGCGATTGCACTGGTGCGTTGAAACAGATGTATTCAAGTTCATAATTTCGATTCAAGAACGACCATGTACAAGACGGAGAATCCTGTCCGTGCTTGGTTCTCTTTACGACGCGTTGGGATTTCTTGCACCATTTACACTACCAGCCAAGTAATTTTTACAAGATGTCTGCAAGAAGAAATTTGAATGGGATGAGAGTACAATGCAAATCTTCTCTCAGCGATGGACAGAGTGGTTAGTAGATCTCGACAAGATCTCGGAGTTCAGGGTGGACCGGTGTATGAAGCCTACAAACTTTGGCCGAATCAAATTTGCACAGCTGCATTATTTGTCTGACGCAAGTGAAAATTCTTACGGTACAGTTTCATATCTTAGACTGGAAACTGATAACAATGAAGTACATGCTGCATTCTTAATGGGAAAGGCCAGAGTGGCACCTATGAAGCAAATGACCAGAATGGAGCTTGCAGCCGCAGTCTTAGCTGTCAGAATTTACATATTACTGCAAACAGAACAGCAGCTTAAGCTGGAGGAATCTACCTTCTGGACTGATAGCATGACAGTGCTTAAGTACATCAACAATGAAAACAAACGCTTCCTAACATTGGTAGCAAACAGGATCTCTTTTGTAAGGGATGCTACTAATGTATCACAGTGGAAGTATGTTAATACCAAGGAAAATCTCTAGATGAAACCTCGAGAGGATTAACAGCAAACCGATTCTGGAGCAGTAAGAGATGGATCAGTGGGCCAGAGTTTCTCTGTAAAACAGAGCGAGAATGGCCAAGGTTTAACCTAGAAACTGAAATCTCCGCTAACAATACTGAGATCAAGCAAGACATCTCAGTGAACGCCATTATCAAGGATCCATTGGATTGAACAAACTATTTAATAAACAATAGACAATAGACCATAGACAATAGGTGACGGAGTAGGCCATTCGGCCCTTCGAGCCAGCACCACCATTACATGTGATATATTACCATTTCTCCTCATGGAATAAGTTAAAAGCTGTGGTAGCTTGGTTTCTTAAAGTAAATACAATGCTTTTGCAGCGGACTCGTAAGAGAAAGGAAACTCGGGCTGCTATGAGCAGCCTTGAAACAGATTCTGACAAGCTGAAAGAAAAGGCTGACAAAGAGATGCAAGTCTTTAAGGCCTCATACCGGGGACAATGCTCATGTCATGATAATCTTGTTAAGGCAGAAAATGCAGCCTTCTCTTTCTGTCAAAGACAAGGATACAAGGAAGCGCTATCAACATTACAATCTGGTGAGCATGATGTTAAAAGAAGTTGTCATTTATATAGGCTTGATCCAATACTGGATAAAGGAATTCTGAGACTAGCTGGTCGCCTGAATAAACTAGCGATGCCTGAAGAGGCTAAGCATCCTATTATTCTCTCGAAGAACTTTCATGTTTCAACATTGCTGTGACGCCATATTTATGAACAGATCGGGCATTGAGGAAGAAGTCACATGTTGTCGCAACTTCGTAAGCTTTTATTGTTCCGTTTAATATCTATTGATAATTGCTTCGGTGTATACGGAGAACAATTAGGGGCCGATGTGTAGGAGCCAATTACGCTTAAATTGGTTACTATCATTATATTATGGCTTTGTTTAATATTTCTAGTTTCTGTTTTTTTGTTGTTGCATGTTTGTGGGTGTGATTTGATACGTAATGAGGAGTGCCTACATCTGAGGAGGCTACCGTAGCCAGAGAGATTGGGTGTCAGTTCAGTCTCGGAGGATGGAGAGAATACAGTTTTTAACCATACGACCACACTACCACAACCACGAACACACGACTACACAATCTCGACTGTATTGTTTCCAGAAGAAACAGTTGATAAGAACGAAAAGTTATGAATTACTATTTTGATGTGTGCTACGTTAATAAAGACCAATTAGTCAAGAAACAGCGTTTGGAGTATTTGCTTTTGTTATCTCAGAGTGCGGTGTTTGCATCAGCCATACCTCCACTCCATCCCGAGCAGTAATGGCTATCGAAGTTGGACTTTGAGACGGTATAGAAACTGCCATTATATAAAATATTATAAAATATACATTGCCCCGCTTAGCTACTCCAGTGTTTTGTGTTTATCTTTGGCATAAACCAGTAATTGCAGATGCTTGTTATTATCTTCGAAAGTAATATTTTATCAGGGTCGATATTCAGTGGAACTGGGATTAATGGAAGGAAGGGAGTGTGTGAGAAGCACGCCTGGACCGGGGACTGTTGGAGCAGATGCGGTTATCAAGGCAGGGAAGCAGCATTATATCACCACTACTATTCGTGGTCAAAAATGTGAGGAAGAAATGTCGAATGGAAATTCAAACGAATATTTCAGTATCTGTCTTGCAATATCAGGGACACCGTGGCGTGAATGATGATTTATTTTTGGAAATAAAATACGATAGCTGGAGTGGTAGATGGGATCAATGGTGATACTCATCGAAATCACACCAACATTAAATGAAATAACCTAGTGTCATGGACCATCAATTCATTGGAAAGCATGAATTCTTACTTTCAGTGAAACATACATAAAGTGCTGGTGTAACAGAGGGTCAGGCAGCATTTTTGGAGAACGTGTGGAGATGACAGTGGTAGAGTTGCTGCTTTACAGCGAATGCAGCGCCGGAGATTCAGGTTCGATCCTGACTACGGGTGCTGCACTGTACGGAGTTTGTACGTTCTCCCCGTGACCTGCGTGGGTTTTCTCCGAGATCTTCGGTTTCCTCCCACACTCCAAAGACGTACAGGTTTGTAGGTTAATTGGCTGGGTAAATGTAAAAATTGTCCCTAGTGTAGGATAGAGTTAATGTACGGGGATCACTGGGCGGCACGGACTTGGAGGGCCGAAAAGGCCTGTTTCCGGCTGTATATATATATGATATGATATGACGTTTCGGATAGTGACCATTATTCAGACTCCTTTTTCAGCGACCCGCTTTGTTTTTTTACTCGATCCTCAAGTTATTTGCTTGTCATCTCCCATGGTGCAGTCAATGGCTGTGACGCAAGGTGTTTGTTTCTTGAGCGTCACTAATGATGATCAGCAGGTATGAGTTCTTGTCGCTGGAGACCTATCGCTCTGTATATCTCGGTGCGCACCAGAAGGCAGGGCCACAGAGCTGCGGCGATGACGGACTGACGGAGCTACAGGAGTTAATTGTGTCTCACAGCTATGGGATATCCACTGATCTATCGAATTGAAGATATATATTCCCCTACCATAGCGACTGTCGCTGTTTTCGGTAATTTGTTTTGTCTTTGATTTTCATGTACGTGCTCATGCTGTGAGACATTCCGTGAAGTACTCCGGCGCTGCCGACGTTAAACAAACATTTTATTTCTGTTTCAATAATTAACTTGTTTAATTTCGTCAGATATCCATTTTCCTTCTGTAACTGCCGCAGTGTGTACGTCATGCCCGTTGTTTATCCTGGACTGCGCCACTCTCTCTACATCCTCGCCACCGCGCCACAGTCAGTACTGCCGATGTCGCACAGTTCCGGAGATGCAGGTTCAATCTCCACATGTGCAATGTTTCATCGGTCGTCCTCCGACTCCGCGCTTTTCCTGGCTGCGCTCACCTTTCCTCCCACCTGCAGTTGACCTGCCTATTAATGGTTCTCCCACTACAATACGGGCCTGAGTGTGGATGGATGCTGCAATCTGGAGGGCAGTTGATGAGAATGTGGACGGAATTAAAAGCTGTGACCCTAATATACATTGGCGTTTGATGGGTTGCGTGCGCACCGTGACCCAAACGCTGCAGTCTCTGAGCATTTTCGGGTCATTTGGTCAACGCATCCAAGTTTGAAAACCTTCCAATCAGACAATGTTGCTCAGATACATTTGTGCAGGTCTTGTGTCAGTAATATTTCTTCTCCCCTTCACAGTGAACCTGTTGGCGATAGTGATACTCTGTCGAGGTAAATGCGGTCTCTCCAAATGCATCACACGCTACCTGGTGGCCATGGCAGCGTCTGATCTCCTGGTCGGCATCACTGATCCGTTTCTACGTCTGACTATTCTATTTCACTTCCCTTATTCTTTTCTCAACATTACTCCCGTGTGCACGACTGTCATATTCCTGGTCTTTGCAACCACCGCGGTCTCTGTCTGGCTGACGGTAGCCTTCACCTTCGATCGGTTTGTGGCCATTTGTTGTGAGAAGCTGAAAATAAAATATTGTACCGAGAGAACGGCGGCTGCAGTTATCGGGGCAGTGATTGTGCTGGGCTGTTTGGAGAATATCCCCAGGTGTTTTGCGATAGATCCTGGCTACGAGTTTGATAATCTTCCCTGGCTGTGCTACATTAAACCCACCTTCTATACATCGTCTGCATGGATCGCATATCATGTCACACACCGCGTTCTGACCCCTTGTCTCCCGTTCTTTCTGATTCTTCTGCTCAATGTGCTGACGGTCAGGCGGATTGTAGCGGCCAGCAGAGTCCGCAGGGGTCTCCGGGGCCGCAGCAACGGGGAGAATGACAAGGACCCGGAGATGGAGAACCGCAGGAAATCCATTGTTTTACTCTTTAGTATCACGGGCACTTTCATATTGCTGTGGGCACCACAAGCTGTCTTTGTCATCTTTGCGGGTTTTGCGAAGATCGGAGATGACGGCTCCCCCACCGGTTATTACCATATCACGATGGTCACGTCGACGCTTTTACAGCTTCTCAGTACCTGCACCAACACGTGTATATACGTGGCGACCCAGAGTAAATTCAGACAGGAGCTGATGAACGCGGTGAAATTCCCACTCAGGGTAATTCGTGCACTTGTTCACTCATAAAGACATGCTACACACACAAACAAAAACAAGCTCTTTAACCCTTCGATCCGCGCCGACAATCTATCACCCATTTTTCACTAATTCCACTTTGATAACCGCATCCTTACACACTGAGGGCAGGTTATGGAATACGTGCGGAATTCAGAGTCACAAAGCACGGAATCTGCTCCTGGGGCTCAGCTCCTCCATGCTCCATCGACGTGAGTCCCATTTGCCTGCGATTGCCCATCATTCATCGTAACCATTCCGATTCAAGCATCCTGCCGTCGTGTATTTTAATGAGTTGAACCCTCCCCTGCAGATGCTGTTTTAAATCGAAGGTAGACACAAAATGCTGCAGTAACTCCGCGGGTCAGGCAGCATCTCTGGAGCGAAGGAATGGGTGACATCTCCGAAATTGATGCAAATGCTCATTTGCCCTATCTCTTGAACTTGAGTTTGATATGATTGCATTTGTGTATTATTTGTTATCTGTTTTGTTTCAATAACATAATTTTTAAAAACCCTTTCGGGTTCAGCGCGGTACACGTAATAAATAAAAAGAACATAATTCTGCATTCTGAACTGTGGTTTATATATTTTTACGCTGACCGGTGCATTTGTACATAGAATATGGAAATGTACAGCGCAGGAAAAATAAGTTCGGCCCATCATTTCTTGGCCGAACATGATGTCAAGATATATTTATGTCATCTGTTTACGCATGATGCAAATCCCGCAAGTCTTTGTTTGTCCACGTGCTGATACAAATGCCTCAGAGAAGCCATGATACAACCAACCTCCACCACCTGCACTAGAAGAGCGTTTCAGGGACGCGAAACCCTCTGGTTAAAAGAAACACGTGTCCCAGACAGCTCAATTGAACTTTAATCTTTTTCTTAAAGCTGTGCCTTCTGGTCTTTGCATGTTCACCAATTTTGTTGACGCGATACTGCCAATCTCCGGCTTGGGACCCCGGAACTGGAGTAATCCAGACCGCTGTGCCAGGGCGCGGACACTGTTTAGTCCAGGTTGTTTTCTTTGCTACATGGAGGTCGCCACCGATATCTGTGTAATCCACGCCCCCATCCCGAGACCCAGAACACAGAGCTCCAGGACCATATGTAATCAAGCATTGACACCAAATGCTGGAGTAACTCAGCGGGGCAGGTAGCTTCTTTAAAGAGTAAGAACTCCGCTGCCCGTCTACTCACACACACCTCGATCCGTGACCATATCACCCCCGTCCTTTATAAACTCCACTGGCTCCCCATCCCCCAGAGAATCCAGTACAAAATCCTCCTCAAAACCTACAAAGCCCACCATAACCTGGCCCCATCCTACCTGACCGACCTCCTCCACAGGCACACTCCCACCTGCACCCTCCGCTCTGCCGCTGCCAATCTCCTATCCCCCCACATCCGGACTAAACTCAGATCCTGGGGGGACAGGGCTTTCTCCATCGCTGCTCCCATCCTATGGAACTCACTACCCCAAACCGTTAGAGACTCCCCCACACTCACCACATTCAAAACATCGCTGAAGTCTCACATGTTCAGTACTGCCTTCAACCACTGAAGGTCACCTCACCTACTGTTCATTTATTTATTTACTTATTTATCTATTTATTAATTTCCCTATGTTCTCAAAATCTCTGTAAAGCGTCTTTGAGTATATGAAAAGCGCTATATAAATAAAATGTATTATTATTATTATTATTAAGAACGGGTGATGTTTCGGGTCGAGACCCTTCTTCGGCCTGATGTCATCGATAGGATCTGTCTTATGACGCTGTGGAAACCGCACCACCGAGCCTGACGATGTTTTGACCCAACCCCTCTGTCACTCCATCACTGCAGCCACACAGAGCGTCACTCCATTAGTACAGTGTGTCAGGCAATCAGCAGCACACCACAGTGTCACTCCATCCCTGCTTCGCCACACAGTGTTACTCAATTAATACCTGTCCACAGTGCGTCAGACCACTAGTAATATGCCATAGTGTGTTACTATCTCAGCACAATCCCATTATTATTACCCCACAGGGTATCATTCCATCAGTGAGATACCACCGTATGTCAGTCCATCAGTAACATACCGCTGTGTGCTAATCCATCCCCACTGTGTGCTAATCCATCAACACAACCCCGCAGTTTGTCACTCCATCAGTACTACCCCATCGTGTGTGTCTCTCTCTCTCTCTCTCTCTCTCTCTCTCTCTCTCTCTCTCTCTCTCTCTCTCTCTCTCTCTCTCTCTCTCCCTCCCTCCCTCCCTCCCTCCCTCCCTCCCTCTCTCTCTCTCTCTCTCTCTCTCTCTCTCTCTCCCTCCCTCTCTCCCTCTCTCTCTCTCCCTCTCTCTCTCTCTCTCTCTCTCTCTCTCTCTCTCTCTCTCTCTCTCTCTCTCTCTCTCGCTATCTCTCTCTCTCTCTCTCTCTCTCTCTCTCTCTCTCTCTCTCTCTCTCTCTCTCTCTCTCTCTATCTCTCTCTCTCTCTCTCTCTCCTCTCTCTCTCTCTCTCTCTCTCTGTTTCGTTCTCTCTATCTCTATCGATTTCTGTGTCACTCTCTACTTTCGCTCTCTCTCTGTTTCGTTCTCTCTATCTCTATCAATTTCTGTGTCACTCTACTTTCTCTCTCTGTTTCGTTCTCTCTATCTCCATCAATTTCTGTGTCACTCCCTACTTTCTCTCTCTTTCTGTTTCGTTCTCTCCTTCTCTATCGATTTCTGTGTCACTCTACTTTCTCTCTCTCTCTCTCTCTCTCTGTTTCGTTCTCTCTATCTCTATCAATTTCTGTGTCACTCTACTTTCTCTCTCTGTTTCGTTCTCTCTATCTCCATCAATTTCTGTGTCACTCTCTACTTTCTCTCTCTTTCCGTTTCGTTCTCTCCATCTCTATCGATTTCTGTGTCACTCTACTTTCTCTCTCTCTCTCTCTCTCTCTCTCTCTCTCTCTCTCTGTTTCGTTCTCTTTATCTCTATCAATTTCTGCGTCACTCTACTTTCTCTCTCACTCTCTTTGTTTTGTTCTTCTATCTCTATCGATTTCTGCGTCACGCTCTAATTTCTTCCTCCCTCTCCCAATCTCCTCTCTCGCTCTCTCTCTCTGTTTCGTTCTCTCTATCTCTATCTATTTCTGTCTCACCCTCTCCCTCCCCCTCTCTTCCCCTCTCTCTTTCTCTTTCACCCGCCCCCCCCCCTTTCGCTCCCACTCTTCGCTCCCTCTGTCCCCCTGGACAATGAGGACCCGGCGGGGAGTGGGGGGGGCTAGGATGAACAAAGGGGGACCTAGTAACTTTGTAAGTGCCCTTAATGTGGTGACTACTTGCATACCCTGGGTATGCAAAGCGAAGAATTTCACTGCGACTTGTCACCTGTTCCAATAAAGAACTCAGTTCAATTCAAAACTTCTCTGGGTCTGAACGTCTATGTTTCTCTCTTGTCCGTCTCTCCCTGCCTCTCACTCTCTCCCTCCCACTCCCTCTCTCTTTCACGGTGATTCCCACTCATCTGTCCATTTCCGTCTCTCACCGGTGGGAGGGCACAGCCTCAGGATTAAAGGGCGCTCTTTCAGAAAGGAGGTGAGGAGGAACCCCTTTAGCCAGAGGGCGGTGAATCTGTGGATTCTTTTGCCGCTGAGGGCTGTGGAGGCCACAAGTCAGTGGATAGTTGTTCAGGCAGAGATAGATAGATTCTTGATTAGAACGGGTGACAGGGGTTATGGGGAGAATGGGGTTAGGAGAGGGGATCTTATCGAAACGTATAAGATTATTAAGGGGTTGGACACGTTAGAGGCAGGAACATGTTCCCGATGTTGGGGGAGTCCAGAACCAGGAGCCGCAGTTTAAGAATAAGGGGTAGGCCATTTTGAACGGATATGAGGAAAAACTTTTCAGGTTGTGAATCTGTGGAATTCTCTGCCTCAGAAGGCAGTGGAGGCCAATTCCCTGAATGCATTCAAGAGAGAGCTGGATAGAGCTCTTAAGGATAGCGGAGTCAGAGGATATGGGGAGAGGGGCAGGAACGGAGGGGGTACTGATTGAGAATGATCAGCCATGATCGCATTGAATGGCGGTGCTGGCTCGAAGGGCCGAATGGCCTACTCCTGCACCTATTGTCTCTCTGTCTATGATACCACAGAACTTTATTTATCCCGGGAGGGAAATTGATCTGCAACAGTCATAAAACGCATGATTCATGAAGTTAAAGTGATGAGCGCGAAGTATTGGGGTTGTGCAAGGATTGGAGGGGGGAGTCAGTCTCAGACTAGCCCACGACAGCAGGGGGAGGGGTTGTACGGTTTGATAGCCACAGGGTAGAAGGATCTCCTGTGGCGTTCTGTGCTGCATCTTGGTAGGACCAGTCTGTTGCTGAAGGTGCCCCTCAGGTTGGCGGTGTGTCATGGAGGGGGGGGGTGAGCAGTATTGTCCAGGATGCTCTGCAGTTTGAGGACCATCGTCCCCGCCAAGACCCCCCGTGAACCCAACTCCAACTCCGCCCTCAGCACGGAGCCGGCCCTCCCCGATGAGTTTGTTGGTGTGGGGTCGGGGGTCTGGATATGATTGCTAAGACATAGAAACAGACATAGAAAATAGGTGCAGGAGTAGGCCATTCGGCCCTTCGAGCCTGTATGCACCGCCATTCAATATGATCATGGCTGATCATCCAACTCAGTATCCTGTTCCTGCCTTCTCTCCATACCCCCTGATCCCTTTAGCCACAAGGGCCACATCTAACTCCTCTTAAATATAGCCAATGAACTGGCCTCAACTACCTTCTGTGGCAGAGAATTCCACAGACTCACCAACACTCTCTGTGTGAAAAAAAACGTTCTCATCTCGGTCCTAAAAGACTTCCCCTTATCCTAAACTGTGTGACCCCTTGTTCTGGACTTCCCCAACATCGGGAACAATCTTCCTGCATCCAACCTTAAGAATTTTTGTAAGTTTCTCTAAGATCCCCCCCTCAATCTTCTAAATCCCAGCGAGTACAAGCCGAGTCTATCCAATCTTTCTTCATATGAAAGTCCTGCCATCCCGGGGATCAGTCTGGTGAACCTTCTCTGTACTCCCTCTATGGAAAGAATGTCTTTCCTCAGATTGGGAGACCAAATCTGGTTGTCCCGGGAGCGTGCTTCCACCAGGGCCCGGCGGAGGCCGAGACTTCCACAGTGTCTAGCCGAGGCACGGCAGGCTGGCCAGCATGGGCCAGCAGGGACATCGTGGGCAGAAGGGCAGTGGTGGCCGTAAGAGGCACAGACTCACGGCCGTATTTGTGTTCTAGCAGAGAGACCATTGTGCCTGCAACTCTCATCCTGATCGCCCTGCTTACCATCGGGGAGATTGTGCCAGAAGGTAGGGGTCTGTCTGTCTGTCTGTCAGTGTGTGAGGCTTCCATTTATAACTCCCTGCAATTTCTCGCGGTCGAGACAGACATGTCCCCCGATCATATAAGATTATTAAGGCATTGGACACGCTGGAGGCAGGAAACATGTTCCCAATGTTGGGGGATTCCAGAACCAGGGGCCACAGTTTAAAAATAAGAGGTGGGCCATTTGGAATGGAGACGAGGAAAACGTTTTTCACTCAGAGAGTTGTAAATCTGTGGAATTCTCTCCCTCAGAAGGTAGTGGAGGCCAATTTTATGGACGCTTTCAAGAGAGAGCTAGATAGAGCTCCGAGGGATAGCGGAGTCAGGGGTTATGGGGAGAAGGCAGGAAGGGGGACTGATTGAGAATGATCAGCCATGATCACATTGAATGGTGGTGCGTACAGGCTCGAGGAGCCGAATGGCCTCCTCCTGCACATATTGTCTATTGTCTATTGTCTATACTCCAGTAATGCACATTCACGGTCATTAATACGGTCCGCGATACGGTATCAGGTGTTTTACTGTGATCTTCCTCCTGTGCCGACTCCTCGTCATGTCTTCGCATTTGTCCAACAGTTCATTTGTGGTTAACCCCCACTCAGTACCTTCTTTGTATATCAATACAGTTTGTGTTACATGGACAATCTTAGTAGTCATCTTAGTTCGAATATTCAGATCTGATCATAGTTGTTACTTATGTCAGATCATTAGGTTAGGTGAGGTTAGACTACGTCTATTATCATCACATGTTCCGAGGTGCAGTGAAAGGCGTGGTTTGCACGCTATCCATTCAGATCAGTTATACCATCAGTTACATTCAGTTAAAGTCCTGGAGATGGAGCGAGGAAGATACAGAATGCAGAATATAGTTCATTGCATAGAATGTCATGCTGAATATTGTCACGTTGCGTTCTCCGTAGAACTGGACACGTACAGTTGGAGAACTCGAATTCTGTGAAAACAGAAAGCAAAGAATTCCTGCAAAAATATGGACTTACTGTGCCGAGGTGCAATGCTCGAACGACGGATGAAGCAATGCTTCCAACGACCGATGAAAGATCCTCCTGGTTTTGGTGTTGTTGTAAACACTGAAGGTGACAGGCGCCTTTAGGTTTTAGCTTCAGTTTTAGGTTTAATATTGTTGCATGTACCGAGGTGCAGCAAACAACTTTGTTCTGCATGCTATCCAAAGAGATTACATTTTCTTATGAAATGACACTATCGGTTCAAACTCGTGGACAAAGGCACTTGTGTATGCGGATCCACTCACAGCGTGGTAAGTGTATGGATTCGCACAGCGGGTGGTAGACATATAGAATGAGGTGCAAAAGGAGGTAGTTGAAATAGAAACTATAACATCATTTAAAATACATTTGGACAAGTACATATAGGAAGAGGTGAGAGGTGATTCGCGGCAATGGCGGCAGTTGGGACGTTGTAGATGGGGTACATTGATCGGCGTTGGCAGGCTGGGTGGAAGGACCTGTCCCGGTGGTGTATGATACATGACAATAGATAGAGCAAAGTGGAAGTTACAGAGTGCAGAATCCATGTATCAGCACTGCAGCGCATGGTTGTACATCTGTAACTCAGACGAAGTTCAATGTCCGTGATGGGGAGGAGGAAATTGAATTATAATCCTAGCCTATGGAGGGACCGTTCATAAGCCCAATAACGGAGGAAATGAACCTATTCGTAAGTCTGGTGTTGCGCGCTTTCAAGCTTCTCTCCCATTTGCCGGATTGGAGTTGGGGAAAGAAGAACTGAGCGGGGTTGGCCAAGTCTTTGATTATGTTGGGTGTTTGGGTAATGTTATGCAGCGTGGAATGTAGATGGATAATATCATTGGTCTGTGGTCTCTAATAGACTGGGCTAGATTTAAAACCCTCTACAATTTCTCGCGGTCCTGGCAGAGTTATTCCCAAACCAATCTGCTATGAAAAGTAACAATATGCTTGTAGAAACATTGAAAATAGGTGCAGGAGAAGGACATTTGGATCGTCGGTCCAGCACCGCCGTTCATTGTGATCATGGCTCATCATCCACAAGCAGTAACCTGTGCCTGCCTTCTCCCCATATCCATTGATTCCACTAGCCCCTAGAGCTCTTCTAACTCTCTTTCAAATTCATCAACGTGAATTGACCTCCACTGCCCTCTGTGGCAGAGAAATCCACAAATTCACAACTCTCCGGGTGAATAAGTTTCTTGTTACCTCAGTTTTAAATGGCCTCCCCTTTAATTCTGTTGCCGTATTTTGGACAAGGGTAACAGGGGACATAACAATTGTCTTTTTGTTTTCGTGTGTGTGCCTTCTAGGGTGTCGCTTCAATGTGATTGCTCCACGTCAGAGTGGCAAGATTTAAATGAAACTGAAGGAAGGAATTTACACTCCAACGATGGTGGGTACATGGGACAAGCAGTGGAAGGAGTTAGTGGTGAAGTGTTTCTACAGCCAGAGCGTTTGGAAATACAGATGCCAATGAGGCAGTAGCAATAAATAAACATAGCACAAAAAGTAAGGAAATTTGTGTTTGGTAGATTATTTCTTTGTTGTAACAATGCTTCTTGGCAATAAATCTTATACCGTTGGAAAGCCTGTTTATTTTCCCTTTTAAATGGTGCCACATTTGTAAGGAACATGCATTTGTGGATGAGCAGCAGAGCTGAGTATGTGGGGTTGCCGCCCATGAAAAATTTGCCAAATCTTCTCTGCCAATGCCAAACAGCTTATTCCTGCCATTGACTCTTGTTCGGTGTTGTTTGGGTGGATTGGATGATTGAAGTCCTGAAGAAACAAGACATATTGGCAATTTAACAATTTATTCATTAATAAACAGGAGCCACAGTAGCGTGTGGAAGAACGTTACACAGCCATAACAGCCTGGCACCACCTCCTCCTCATGCTGGTCACCAGCCTGGTCACACACTGTTGTGGGATGGTATCCCATTCTTGTCAGCACCTGGGGGGTACCAGAAGCTCAAAACAAGAGTCAATAGCAACAGCAGAATAAGCTGTTTGGCATTGGCAGAGAAGATTTGGCAAATTTTTCATGGGCGCATCCACATACTCAGCCCTGCTGCTCATCCCACGAATGCATGTTCCTTACAAATGTGGCACCATTTAAAAGGGAAATAAACAGGCTTTCAACGGTATAAGATTTATTGCCAAGAAGCATTGTTACAACAAAGAAATAATCTACCAAACACAAATTTCCTTACTTTTTGTGCTATGTTTAGTTAGGGAGCTGTCGTGCAATAAATGTTGAGTAGGAACTGATTCTGCACCAATGTCCAGGTGGGCCGACGAGCAGCACCGATGTTGCTTTGAGTTTGAAAATTGATACCACACTGCATGTTGTTCGTCAGTATCGGAGTTTTGATGAGATCATTAACTTCTCACATAACATATATTCCTTCTCTCCGCGGATGTCTTCTGACACCTGAGTATTTCCCGACCTCCTCTTGTATTTCAGATGCCGGAGCATTACTACGGCCCGCAACCCGGTATCTGCGTGTGTTTGGTTTCTTACTCCGTCCCCACACTCCGCCTTCTCCTCGCCATTGCCCAACAATCCATTTCTGGTTAACGGCCACTCATCACCTTCTCTTTTATATCAACACCGCCTGTGTCTCGTGTACAACCTTAGTCAGCATCGTCGTACGACCATTCTCGCTCTAACATATAACATATAACAACTACAGCATGGAAACAGGTCTGTCCGGCCCTACCAGTCCACGCCGACCATTCTCCCTGACCTAGTCTCATCTACCTGCACTCAAACCATAACCCTCCAATCCCCTCCTATCCATATACCTATCCAATTTACTCTTAAATAATAAAATCGAGCCAGCCTCCACCACTTCCACCGGAAGCCCATTCCATACAGCCACCACCCTCTGAGTAAAGAAATTCCCCCTCATGTTACCCCTAAATCTTTGTCCCTCAATTCTGAAGCTATGTCCCCTTGTTGGAATCTTCCCCACTCTCAAAGGGAAAAGCCTACCCACGTCAACTCTGGTCCGTCCTCTCAAAATTTTAAAAACCTCTATCAAGTCCCCCCTCACCTTCTACGCTCCAAAGAATAAAGACCCAACCTGTTCAACCTCTCTCTGTAGCCTAAGTGCTGAAACCCAGGGCAACATTCTAGTAAATCTCCTCTGTACCCTCTCCATTTTGTCGACATCCTTCCTATAATTTGGCGACCAGAACTGCACACCATACTCCAGATTCGCCTCACCAATGCCCTGTACAATTTCAACATTACATCCCAACTTCTATACTCGATGCTCTGATTTATAAAGGCAAGCATACAAACGCCTTCTTCACCACCCTATCCACATGAGATTCCACCTTCAGGGAACAATGCACAGTTATTCCCAGATCCCTCTGTTCCACTGCATTCCTCAATTCCCTACCATTTACCCTGTACGTCCTATTTTGATTTGTCCTACCAAAATGCAGCTCCTCACACTTATCAGCATTAAACTCCATCTGCCATCTTTCAGCCCACCCTTCAAAAGGCCCAAGTCTCTCTGTAGACTTTGAAAATCTACCTCACTATCAACTACTCCACCTATCTTAGTATCATCTATTGCAACAAATCTGAAATCATCATCATTGGTCCAAAAATGCTCACCAAATCCACCCAAAACTTCATCCTCAACATTGATGGTCCTCCCAGTATCCACCTCACCTCACATCCGGAATCTTGGAATCATCCTTGATCAAACCCTCTCCTTCGACAAACACATCAAACACATCACAAAGACAGCCTTCTTCCACTCAAAAACATTGCCCCGTCTCCGTCCATCCCTCTCCTCCACAGCTGCAGAAACCCTCATCCATCCACTCCTTCATCACCTCCCCGTCTGGACTACTGCAACAGCCTCCTCTATGGCTCACCCTCAAAAATCATCAATAAACTTCAATACATTCAAAAACTCCGCTGCCCGTCTACTCACCCACACCTCGACCCGTGACCATATCACCCCCGGTCCCTTTATAAACTCCACTGGCTCCCCATCCCCCAGAGAATCCAGTACAAAATCCTCCTCATCACCTACAAAGCCCTCCATAACCTGGCCCCATCCTACCTGACCGACCTCCTCCACAGGCACACTCCCACCTGCACCCTCCGCTCTGCCGCTGCCAATCTCCTATCCCCCCACATCCGGACCAAACTCAGATCCTGGACTTTCTCCATCGCTGCTCCCACCCTCTGGAACTCACTACCCCAAACCATCAGAGGACTCCCCCACACTCACCACATTCAAAACATCGCTGAAGTCTCACCTGTTCAGCACTTGCCTTCATCCACTGAAAGGTCACCTCACCTTCTGTCTCCTTTCTCTGTTCATTTATTTATTTACTTATTTATCTATTTATTAATTTCCCTATGTTCTCAAAATCTCTGTAAAGCGTCTTTGAGTATATGAAAAGCGCTATATAAATAAAATGTATTATTATTATTATTATTATTATTATTATTATCACACGTAACGAGGTGCAGTGCAAAGCTTTGTTTTACATGCTTTTCACTCAGTTCACACAAAAACAATCTGTGTAAAGACAAGTGCAATAGATCGGATTGTTGGGAAGATGCAGAATGAAGAATATAGTTCATGACACAGAATATCTTTATGCATGTAGTTTTATAATTTCCACCAAAACCCAGACTTTGGAATAACTAACAATCTTTTCTCAAGCCACCTTGCATAATTCCAGTCCACCGTTCTTCTGGGAGAGAGGTGAGAGAGAGAGAGAGAGAGAGAGAGAGGGGGAGAGAGAGAGGGGGAGAGAGAGAGGGGAGAGAGAGAGAGAGAGAGGGGGGAGAGAGAGGGGGGAGAGAGGGGGGAGAGAGGGGGGAGAGAGAGAGGGGGGAGAGAGAGGGAAGAGAGAGGGGGGAGAGAGAGAGAGGGGGAGAGAGAGAGAGAGGGGGGGAGAGAGAGGGGGAGAGAGAGAGGGGGGAGAGAGAGAGGGGGGAAGAGAGAGAGAGGGGGAGAGAGAGAGAGGGGAGAGAGAGAGAGGGGGGGGGAGGAGAGAGAGGGGAGAGAGAGAGGGGGAGAGAGAGAGGGGGGAGAGAGAGAGGGGGGAGAGAGAGAGAGGGG
>NC_135991.1:433904-436404 GCF_053455715.1 Rhinoraja longicauda
TAACCCTAACCCTAACCCTAACCCTAACCCTAACCCTAACCCTAACCCTAACCCTAACCCTAACCCTAACCCTAACCCTAACCCTAACCCTAACCCTAACCCTAACCCTAACCCTAACCCTAACCCTAACCCTAACCCTAACCCTAACCCTAACCCTAACCCTAACCCTAACCCTAACCCTAACCCTAACCCTAACCCTAACCCTAACCCTAACCCTAACCCTAACCCTAACCCTAACCCTAACCCTAACCCTAACCCTAACCCTAACCCTAACCCTAACCCTAACCCTAACCCTAACCCTAACCCTAACCCTAACCCTAACCCTAACCCTAACCCTAACCCTAACCCTAACCCTAACCCTAACCCTAACCCTAACCCTAACCCTAACCCTAACCCTAACCCTAACCCTAACCCTAACCCTAACCCTAACCCTAACCCTAACCCTAACCCTAACCCTAACCCTAACCCTAACCCTAACCCTAACCCTAACCCTAACCCTAACCCTAACCCTAACCCTAACCCTAACCCTAACCCTAACCCTAACCCTAACCCTAACCCTAACCCTAACCCTAACCCTAACCCTAACCCTAACCCTAACCCTAACCCTAACCCTAACCCTAACCCTAACCCTAACCCTAACCCTAACCCTAACCCTAACCCTAACCCTAACCCTAACCCTAACCCTAACCCTAACCCTAACCCTAACCCTAACCCTAACCCTAACCCTAACCCTAACCCTAACCCTAACCCTAACCCTAACCCTAACCCTAACCCTAACCCTAACCCTAACCCTAACCCTAACCCTAACCCTAACCCTAACCCTAACCCTAACCCTAACCCTAACCCTAACCCTAACCCTAACCCTAACCCTAACCCTAACCCTAACCCTAACCCTAACCCTAACCCTAACCCTAACCCTAACCCTAACCCTAACCCTAACCCTAACCCTAACCCTAACCCTAACCCTAACCCTAACCCTAACCCTAACCCTAACCCTAACCCTAACCCTAACCCTAACCCTAACCCTAACCCTAACCCTAACCCTAACCCTAACCCTAACCCTAACCCTAACCCTAACCCTAACCCTAACCCTAACCCTAACCCTAACCCTAACCCTAACCCTAACCCTAACCCTAACCCTAACCCTAACCCTAACCCTAACCCTAACCCTAACCCTAACCCTAACCCTAACCCTAACCCTAACCCTAACCCTAACCCTAACCCTAACCCTAACCCTAACCCTAACCCTAACCCTAACCCTAACCCTAACCCTAACCCTAACCCTAACCCTAACCCTAACCCTAACCCTAACCCTAACCCTAACCCTAACCCTAACCCTAACCCTAACCCTAACCCTAACCCTAACCCTAACCCTAACCCTAACCCTAACCCTAACCCTAACCCTAACCCTAACCCTAACCCTAACCCTAACCCTAACCCTAACCCTAACCCTAACCCTAACCCTAACCCTAACCCTAACCCTAACCCTAACCCTAACCCTAACCCTAACCCTAACCCTAACCCTAACCCTAACCCTAACCCTAACCCTAACCCTAACCCTAACCCTAACCCTAACCCTAACCCTAACCCTAACCCTAACCCTAACCCTAACCCTAACCCTAACCCTAACCCTAACCCTAACCCTAACCCTAACCCTAACCCTAACCCTAACCCTAACCCTAACCCTAACCCTAACCCTAACCCTAACCCTAACCCTAACCCTAACCCTAACCCTAACCCTAACCCTAACCCTAACCCTAACCCTAACCCTAACCCTAACCCTAACCCTAACCCTAACCCTAACCCTAACCCTAACCCTAACCCTAACCCTAACCCTAACCCTAACCCTAACCCTAACCCTAACCCTAACCCTAACCCTAACCCTAACCCTAACCCTAACCCTAACCCTAACCCTAACCCTAACCCTAACCCTAACCCTAACCCTAACCCTAACCCTAACCCTAACCCTAACCCTAACCCTAACCCTAACCCTAACCCTAACCCTAACCCTAACCCTAACCCTAACCCTAACCCTAACCCTAACCCTAACCCTAACCCTAACCCTAACCCTAACCCTAACCCTAACCCTAACCCTAACCCTAACCCTAACCCTAACCCTAACCCTAACCCTAACCCTAACCCTAACCCTAACCCTAACCCTAACCCTAACCCTAACCCTAACCCTAACCCTAACCCTAACCCTAACCCTAACCCTAACCCTAACCCTAACCCTAACCCTAACCCTAACCCTAACCCTAACCCTAACCCTAACCCTAACCCTAACCCTAACCCTAACCCTAACCCTAACCCTAACCCTAACCCTAACCCTAACCCTAACCCTAACCCTAACCCTAACCCTAACCCTAACCCTAACCCTAACCCTAACCCTAACCCTAACCCTAACCCTAACCCTAACCCTAACCCTAACCCTAACCCTAACCCTAACCCTAACCCTAACCCTAACCCTAACCCTAACCCTAACCCTAACCCTAACCCTAAC